>NC_050453.1:56431934-56473202 GCF_903995425.1 Onychomys torridus
GCAAAAGTAGCTACCACAGTTAACTAATTTTTCATTCTATTGGGCATGACAAAATCAAATCAATAGTTATATACATTTTGATTGGCTTTGAAAGTTATAAATTTACAAACTCAAGTTCCATTTGCTTTTGGGATACCATCTTACAAGGATTCCAATTTGCAGTAAGGCTTGTTAAGGAAGGGAATGGCTCAGTCGCCTTTAGCCTATGGGCTATGGGTGGGTTAAGACTTCTGTTGGTCTTTTCTGTGTCGAACACACAGATTGCAAGCCCAGTGCCACTTAGAGATCTTTGACAACAGTTAACTCTGCAGCTCTCACACAATTGAGCCTATATGATGAGTATTCAGAGATGGGTAATGCCTGGGGGGCGCTCACCACCCTAAGACAGAGCACCTGTGTGGCCTGGGCAGGTGTCTCCATGACGGGTAAGGTGACCTGCTGATGACCCATGCAACCTAAGTCAGAAGCTCATTTTTTAGTAAAGGGGGGGAACTATAGGTCCCCCATTTTGGGTAACTGTTGCCTTGCTTGCTGACTTTGACCTTGATAGCCTCCCTATGCTAACTCCCTGCAAGATCCCACCCTCCTGAATGCTTAAGGGAAGTTCCTTGTCTGTATCCTGTAGTTGGAGTTTTTCTGCCTGGCCCAGTCAGGACAAATCTCTCTTACCCGCCAGTCCCACAGTTGCTCAGACCCAACCAAGAAAGCACACAGAAACTTACATTGTTTACAAACTGTATGGCTGTGGCAGGCTGCTTGTTATTTACCTTTTCTATCTTAAATTAACCCATTTCTGTTAGTCTATACTTTGCCACATGGCTTGCGGCTTACCAGTGTCTTTACATGTTACTTCTCATGGTGGCGGCTGGCGGTGTCTCCCCAGCCTTCTACTTCCCAGAATTCTCTTCTCTCTTGTCCCGCCTATACTTCCTGCCTGGCCACTGGCCAATCAGAACTTTATTTACACAGAGCGATATCCACAGCAGTATCCTGCATATTGGGCATTAACAGCTTAGATGCAAGATTGTAAAACATCGGAACTTCTGCCCTCTGGGGTTCTCCCATTGTGCTGTAAGCCTATATTTAAGGCCTTCTCCCTCCTTCAATAAACCACATTTGGCATTCAAAAAAAAAAAAAAAGGAAAGAAAGAAATTGAAGACAGTGATGTTCTAAAACAGGAAGTGGTGACGGTGTCATGGGCCTATGAGGATGCTGGACTAAAGTCTATCAAATTGTGCAAGCAGGAAAATTGTATACTATGTGAATTATCTGTCAATAAAGATCTTATAAAAATATTAAGTGAAAAAATATATCAATCATTTAGCAAAAGCAATATTACGTATCAACATTTTGAAATATTAATTTTTTTTACTTCTCATACAGAAAGGTGAAGTCAGATAATTTTTTTAGCAGTTTGACTGTATTTCAGTAAGCAAATTCTCATAACTGTTAGGTCAGTAACAAATTTGCTTCTTGAGTTCATCAGAGCAAGATTTGAGGAGAAGTTGGAGGTGAAATGCTTGTTTGTTGGGAGCATGGGAGGCTTGTTCATCTCCATTTCATACAGTTCAGGCCTGGCTCCTAACTCTGTTCTCTCTGCTCTCCTTCCCTGATCCCTTCAGTCCTGATTTCTGGTCTTTGCTGCTGTTTTTCATAGACGCAGTGAAAATCCTAATAATGGCTGTCATACAGTGAAGACCTAGTGTGGTGGAAACCCAGTGCTTGGAAAGGCTGTTTCCCAGCAGCATTAGTGTCAGTGATGGTTATCACTGAACGCAGCTAGAAATCAGACCCTGATCACTCTTGAGGGGAAGAAGGCCCTTATTTTCTCCTCCTTATTAGCCACTGCTCAGTTCTAACACTGTTCACTTCACACATAAGTTCTTATATAAGTTTCCATATAACGGAGAGGTAGGATAAGCTCTTGTGATTCACAATATAGCATTTGGATTTGGGGCCAGTGTGACGGCTTAGTGGTTGAGGGTACTTGCCACCAAGCCTGACAGCCTGAGTTTGATTCCCAGAGCCCAGATGGAGGAAGGAGAAAACAGACTCCCAAAAGTTGTCTTCCAACCTCCACATTCACACACATATTCACAAAATGATAAGTGTAAGAGAATTCAGATTTTTATTATAAATACAATGGCAAGCAGATTTGCAATAATGCTCCATAATAAACTCACAAATCTAAATCACAAACAAACAAAAAGATTGTGTAGCTTGCCAGCTTGGAACAATGGTGTAGAAAAGAGCCTCCTCTCAAGCCCTTTGTCATACTTATGAATTGAAGTTGCCAGAAAAAAAAGGTTACATATATGTGGAAACTTCTTCAAGACTGATCAATTACCTAATTGAATGATTGGTTGACTAAGAGTTTTGTAATCAAAGAGAGTAGACCCATACCCAAACAATCTTGGATTATTAGTTCCCTTGGTAGCTGTCTTAGTTGTATTGTTGTGAAGAGACACCATGACCAAGGCAACTCTTATGAAAGAAAGCATTTAATTGGGGGCTTACAGTTTCAGAGATTTAGTTCATAATTATCATGGTGGGGAGCATGGTGGGGAGCATGGTGGCATGCATGGCGCTGGAGCAGTAGCTGAGAGCTCCTTCCTGATCCACAAGCCCAGAGAGAAAAAGAGACATGAGCTTTCCAAACCTTAACAACTACCCCACAGTGACACACTTCTTCAAAAAGGACATGCCTCTTAATCCCTCTAACCCTATCAAAGAGTTTCACTCCCTGGTGAATATATATATGAATAGGAATATATGAGCCTATTGTGAGCCGTCCTTATTCAAACCACCACATTCTACTCCCTGTGTCCCATAGACTTGTATTCATATCACAATGCAAAAATGCATTCAGTCCAGCTTCAAAAGTCCTCATAGTCTATCACAGTCTCAACACTGTTTAAAAGTTCAAAGTTTGCCAGGTGGTGGTGGTACACACCTTTATTCCAAGCACTCAGAGGGCAGAGGTAGGTGGATCTCTGAGTTCAAGGCCAGCCTGGTCTATAGAGTGAGTTCCAGGACAGCCAGAGCTACCAAGGCAATCTAGGCTTTACCTTCACAGCTTCAGTGTCCTCTCTGGGCCTCCAGGCAGGGACACCCCTGACCTCAGCAGCTTCCCTTCACCATGGAGGAAGATTCCACAACCCCTTTCTTGTATCCTTGACTCTAAAGCCAAAACCACGTGGCCAAAGCTGCCAAGTTCCTCTGCTTGATGGAGCTATAACTGAGCCCTTTTGTTCACTTACATTTGCATTGGCTTCCTGTGGTTGATAGCTCCCTTCGCTGCTAATGCTTTCCTTCAATTCTTTTTCATAAATTAGAAGTCTAGCTAGGTGGGGTCTCACCCTGGGGTCACCACTCCCTTTATTCCATTTAGCATCAGGCTTTTCTCTAAACTTTTTGTCTCCTTGAGCACCGGACTTAGCTCCATTATCCTTTCTACTGCTCCTTTTCCCCTCTGCCAATACCATTAATCCAAAACTGTTTGATTTGACCTCAGGCCAATTTTTTGGACAAGGGCAGAAAGCAGCAATATTCTTTGCCAAAATATCAAAACAGTCTCTAGGATACTTACTAATATGTGAGAAATCTGCCAAATATATTTCCAAATATACCTATCCCAATCATACATTCTGGGACTAGAGAAATAACCACATGATAAGTCTGAGGACCCACTGGACCTTCAGGCAAAACTCCACTAGTCACCTGACCTCCATAAGTCCTACTTTTAGTGGAGGGCAACACTATTTCTTGAGATCTTCCAAAATCAGCATTAATTCAAAATCAGTATGCAATAAACCCCAGAAATCCTGATTATTACCTTTCCCGCAGTACACAGATAGAGTAAAGGGTTGTAGGTCCCACTTGGAAGGACTGAAGAAAGACTAACAGTAGAACTTTTAGATGTTTTATCAAGGTCCTTCTTCAAGGAAATCTGGCCGTCCCTTCATTCAAGAGGACCTGGATCTGCAAACTGCTCATCTGGAAATTGGTTCATGGGCTGATCCCCTTTTTCCATAATCCAATGTAGCCTTTCTTTCACTTGTTTGAAAACATTTCCACTTATATAGACCAAACACTGAAGTAGGCTTCTTATCTCTTTCATGCCTGGAAACACCAAGATGGAGTAACCTAAGATTCACTTTGCCTGTGCTGGCCATTATGGGTCAGTCATTTTGGATATTGTTTTGTCTCTGTTGCCCATTATAACTATGATCACCTTGCCTTTGGCAAAAAAGTACTGCCACTTTGCCCCTGCTACCGTGGGGCCCAGTTAAATGCATTACACTTTAGCCATCCCACTGAGCAGCAGCATCTCTGACCCTCAAGTCTGGCACAAGGAAAAGGGCCACAACAAAGCTCTTCATATGTGTAGCTAGAGTTTTTCTGGTCCTGTCTGGCCCATGGTCAGGACAAATCTTTCTCATCCTCCAGTCCCATAGCTGCTCAGACCCAACCAAGTAAACACACAGAGACTTATATTGCTTACAAACTGCATGGCTGTGGCAGACTTCTCGTTATCTAGTTCGTTTATCTTAAACTAACCCATTTTTATTAGTCTATACTTTGCCATGTGGCTTGTGGCTTACCGATACCTTACATCTTGCTTGTTATGACAGGGGCTGGCAGCGTCTCTCTGCCTCAGCCTTTCATTTCCCAGAATTCTCTTCTCTGCTTATCCTGTCTATACTTCCTGCCTGGCTACTGGCCAATCAGCATTTTATTTATACAGAGCGATATCCACAGCACAAATGTGCTGGTGCCCCTCCACCATTTTGTGTCTTACAGGATTGGTGAAGGCCATGTCTTCTGGGCCTTCCCATTGTGGAGGATTAGCTTTTACACAGCATACCCACTCTAGCATTACAATTTCTCCAAGCCTTAAAATCCCTTTACCATTAAACCAAGGGGTATCAGACATCTCGAACTCCTTTTCCATTGGCCATCTTTTGACAAAGGCTTCAGCCAACCATTCAAACAAACATTTGACACCTTTCTTAACTATGTGAGCTTCCATATTAAACCTAGAATCTCCATTCAATGCACCCATTTTAAAAAACTTATCCTGATCCAGTTTTATGTTCCTTCCACCATTATCACCACCCTTAAAATCCATTCCCTCACATGTTCCCCAGACTTCTGCTTGAATGAATCAGCAAATTCATTAAGCCCTTCAGTAGTATAGCTCACCTTCCCATGAACTACACTATTTCCCCTCTAGGAGCCTACTTACCCTACGTCTGGTTAAAAGTCTAAAGGCAACTGTTAGTGGTCCTTAAGAAACATCAGTATTGTCTTGCCTAGCATCTCCTTTAGAGAAAATCACTGCTAGTTTAGCAGATAATGAAGGATTGATTTCTTCAAAGGCAGAAAAGGCAATAACATTACAGGAGATCAGGGTGGAAATACATCTTTGGCTGGGAGTGGAGAGACAACTTCCTTGGGTGAGATAAGCCCTTGAGAATCTGAAAGTTCAAAGTTCTCAGCTTCAGTAGGATCCTCCCACACATCCCCATCCCAAGTTACAGGATTCCATTCTTTACCAATTCATTCCCTTATGTTAACCACCAACACCCTCTGAGGCTGGGAGCTAAACTTTGACTGTAATTCAGTCAACCTTATAATGAGGGCTTTCAGTTTGATTTTGTACAACTTGAGCTCTGTGGCTGTTGGAAAGGAGATTCTCTTCCAAGACACACTTAGAAACCTGTAGACTGTTGGTGAACATCTGGAGCCCATCAATTTTATCACTAAGTTCATTGTTGTCTCTCATGGTATTCTGAGATGTTAGGAATTGGTTCATTTTATCACAGAGCTCACTCTTTTCCTTTGTCAGTTTATCCAGAGATGCTAGGAGCAACCAACCAGCATCATCATTTTCCTTATTTTTCCACAAATTGTCAACAGTTTTATATATAAGCCAGGCAGTGGTGGTGCACACCTTTAATCTCAGCACTTGGGAGGTAGAGGCAGACAATCTCTCTGAGTTTGAGGCCAACCTGGACTACAACGTGAGTTCTAGGACAGCCAGAGCTACACAAAGAAACCTTATCTCAGAAAAAAAAAAAAAAAAGTTATATATTGAGTCACCAAATCTGTTGCCTCTCAGGATAATCAAATGCATTTGTCTCAAGTTTGTAAAATATTCCACACTGGGGACTTTCAGTATTCTCTGAGCTTCCAGGAGAGGCTTCAGTAACCAGAAAGGCTTCGGTAACTCTAGGTGTTAGCAAATTGGAAAGCCTGTTCCAGATACTTAAAAGACTCATCCTTACACTTCTGTTGTTCCAGAACCATTTCTGGTACCAAAATCTCTATTATTCGGGGTTCTCTAAAGGAACAGAACTGATAGAAAAGAAAATGAATTATTAGCAGACTACTAGCTTCCACAGCCTAAAGCTAGTTGTGGCGGCAGATAACATCTGGAAGCTGCAGCATTTCCCCTGCTAAGCTGTAACGTGCTTTCCTGAGAGATTTGGTAGAAGTCTTGACTTACTACTTTCTTTTGTAATGATGGAGAGTTCATGAAACTCTTCCATCATGAGATGTGTTTTTCAGGGTAACCTGAATCCATGTTCCTTGGCCAAGGTCACTCATATTTGGCTCAGAACAAACTACCCCTTATTCTCTCTGAAGTGAGGCTGTGTTTTAGATGGACACAGTCTTGAGTTTGATGTTCTTGAATGCTGCTTTCTTCCTAATTCATGTGACCATTGCTGTGCCCATATTTCTGGGTCCAGAAGGAACTTGTGTACATATATATATATACATACTTCGGCATGTTTAGGCAGGGTCTCCTGTGTACACTGCGCTATCTTCAGACTCTGATCCTCATGACTCAGGTGTCAGCCTCCCAAGTGTTCTGATTAAAAGAGTCCCCGCCACCTGGCTCACAAAGAGCTTTTGCTTGATACAAGTCACCTCACTTGGTGCAAAAGAAAGGAAATTTTACCCAAAAGCATGTTTCTTACAAACTGAAGCTTTGAGGCAGTTGTGGTGGGACACATCTTCAACCGCAGAACTCGGAAAGCAGAGGCAGGCGGATCTCCATGAGTTCGAGACCAGCCTGGTCTACATAGTGAGTTCCAGGATAGCCAGGGCTACATAGTGAGATCCTGTCTCAAACAAACAAACTAAAAAATTGAAACTCTGCATTGAAGTATTTCACAAGGGGCTAAAAAATGTCTCCACAGTCTATAATCCCCTACAATGAGGTGCGGCTGAGACAGGAGAACCACCAGGAGCCAACAAGCCAGATAGTCTGACCTATGTAACAGTAAACAATGAGACCCTGTCTCACACCCAGCAGGAGAGGACTGGCACCTGAGGTTGTACACACACACACACACACACACACACACACACACACACACACACCATATATATATGCATACATACATACACTTGCATCATACACATAGTAAATAAGAAAATAAATGTTCAATAAATGCTTTTAAAGCTTTCTTCCACCCTGCCTGTCAGGGTTGCTAGATTTAAGAAATAAAAATGCTAGACACCTAGTTAACTTTGAGTTTCAGAAAAATAATAAACCACATGTTCAGCATAAAATGTCCATGTACTATTCGAGGCATGCATGTGTATATACTTAAAAATGGAAATATCGATTCCATTGAAATATCAATTTAACTGGGCATTCTCTTTTACCTGGCAACCCCGGCTAACAGAGAGTAACTATGATGACTAATTTCACTATCAACTTGAGTAGATCTGGAAATGCCTCTGGGTTAGTACAGCACCCTTCTGTGTCAGTAAGGGAGTTTCCAGAGTCAGTTTGATGATGAGGGCTTTGACCTAATGGCCTAATCCAGTACTCAGGGGCACTGGAACTGTGGGAAGCTGGGCCTAGTTGGAGGAAATAGCCCACAGAGGGTGTGTGTAGCACAAATTTCTCAAAGGTCTTATTGATAAAAAACAAACAAACATGGATCCAGGTATTGGCGTGAATGCTGAAAGATCAGAGAGACAGAACACAAGCCACATCCAACCTCACCTCACCAGTTCCTCAGTTGATCTTGTTTCCTCAAACTGGAAGCCTCTGTGTCCTCATCCGAATGGGTCTCAGCTGAACTGCTGCTAAAAGCCTAAAAGCTTAACAAAGGCTCTATTTCCTGGCCCTCACCCCTTAAATACCTTTCTGTTTCCTGAGATTAAAGGTGTGTGTCACCATGCCTGGATGTTTCCAGTGTGGCTTTGAACTCACAGAGATCAAGACAGATCTCTGCTTCCTGAATGCTAGGATTAAAGGTGTGTACTACCACTGCCTAAACCTATGTTTAATATAATGTCGGTTCTGTTCTCTGATCCCCAGATAAGTTTATTGGGGTACACAATATATCAACCACAAATGTGTCCTTGGGGACTATACCTTGCCTTGGCCCCTTCCTGTTGCTATTCTATGCTGCTTCTGTCCAGCAGGAGGTGAACAGTCTCCCCCTTCACATATCACTGTCACCAAGATGCTCAGGCTCACCTCATACCAAAAGTCATGACATCATCCAGATAGCTCTGAACTGTGTGGAAAGTCAACCCTCCCTTCCAAGTTGTCTATGTGAGGTATTTTGTCACAATAACACAGTAGAAACTAATACCTTAAGTAACCTTATATTTGTCTTGTATCCAGGAAGTAAATGCCAATAGAGAATGCTGGGAAGGCTTTCACATTTTAACAAAAGTCTGACTACAATTTAAGGAAGCTGTCTTCCTTAACTTTCTATTGCTGTGATAAGATACCATGGCCAAGGAAAGTTATAGAAGAAAGAGTATACATGGGGGAAGGAGGATGTTGAGATCTCTCAACAGTTAAGATTCCATACTGCCCTTGAAGGGGACCAGAGTATGGTTCCCAACACCCACATTGGGTGTCTCCAATGACTGCTTCTAATCTCTACAGGAACCCACATGCATGTGCATACACACACACACACACACACACACACACACACACACACACGCACGCACACACACGCATATACACATAATTTAAAGTAAATCTTCAAAAAAAGAATTTACTTGGAGCTCTTGGTTTCAAAGGGTGAGTCCATGACCATCATGGCAGGAAACATGGCAGCAGGCAGGTAGGCGTGGTGCTGGAGCAGTAGCTAAGAGCCTACATCTGATCCACAATCATAAGGTCAAAAGAGCGCTAACTGGAACAGTGTGGATCTTTTGAAACCTGTAGCAGGCTTTCTCTGGGCTCCAAAATCATGACATGGAGACTATTAGTTATGAATGCTCAGCTTTATCTTATGCTGGTCCCACTAAATCTTATAATTTAATTTAACCTGTTTCTATTCATCTACATTTTGCCTCAGGGCTTTTTCTGTTTGTTTGTTTGTTTGTTTGTTTGTTTTGGGGGGTTGTTTGGGTTTTTTTTTGTTTTTGTTTTTCGAGACAGGGTTTCTCTGTGTAGCTTTGCACCTTTCCTGGAACTCACTTGGTAGCCCAGACTGGCCTCGAACTCACAGAGATCCGCCTGGCTCTGCCTCCTGAGTGCTGGGATTAAAGGCGTGCACCACCACTGCCCTGGCAACCTCAGGGCTTTTTACTTTTCTTTCCTCCTGTATGTCCTACTTTTCCTGCTTCTTCCATGTCTGTCTGGCTGGTGATTTGGCTGGCTGGTGATTGGCTGACTGGTGATTGGCTGGCTGGTGATTGGCTGGCGGGCCCAGGCATCTCCCTCTCTTTCTCTCTCATCAGGTTCACCTCATACCCAAAGTCTTCTCCTCTCCCTCATTCTCTCCTCTGGAACCTAGATTCCTCCTCCTACTTATTCTCTGCCCACCCCTGCCTATCCCTCTACGGCCTAGCTATTGGCTGTTCAGCTTTTTATCAGACCAACTCAAATGCCTTAGGCAGGCAATACATCTTTACATCATTAAACAAATGCAGTGTAAACAAATGTTAATTACATTGTTAAAGTAATATTCTGCAACATAGACAAATGTAACACATCTTTTCATAGTTAAAGTAATGTTCCACAAAACACCCCCAGTGGCTTACCTCCTCCAACAAGCCACACCTCCCAATCTTTCTTAAACAGTTCCACCAACTGGGGACCAAGTATTCAAACACACGAGCCTATGGGGCCCTTCTCATTCACACCACCACAGAAGCGTATGTTCCCTCTAAAAACAATTTGGGTTTGGGGGCTGGGGATTTAGCTCAGTGGTAGAACGCTTGCCTAGCAAGCACAAGGCCCTGGGTTCGATCCTCAGCTTAAAAAAAATAAAATAAAAAAGGTTAAAAAAAAAAACAATTTGGAAGCCTACAATGGTAATACATACCTTTAATCCTCAGCACTTACAAGGCAGAGGCAGATGTATCTCTGTGAGTTCAAGGCTAGTCTCGTCTACATAGAAAGTTCCAGACCAGTCAGAGCTACATAATAGCTTTATCTATCTATCTATCTATCTATCTATCTATCTATCTATCTATCTCAAGAAAAAAAATGTTCCACATGCATGCAGACATCACCACACACAGGAACATGTACACACACAACACATATACACACAAATGAGAAAAAAATTAAAATAGTGTGCCCTAAAGTATCATTTTTGCATCTTTTTATTTTTGCTTCATATTTGCAAAAGCGTTCTAAGCCATTAAAATCATAATGCCTCTACAACAGGAAGGCAGAATTGTCCCTGCCTGAGTCTAAGCCAGACAACATAGGAACATACTCATTAAAAGACTTGGGCAGCACAGGAAGTGATGGACTTCAGTGACCACAAACACAGAGGAAAGATACTAAAGCAAATGAGGAAGAAACGCTGCCCTCCCTAGACACCATCTTAATCAGCCAGAAAGCGATTGACCCCACTTTATTTCACCCTGTAAACATGATCTATGGAGACCTTGCTCTGCTCTTGGCAGAGGGTATAACATTTCCATCAGGCAAGCTTCAGAAATTGTTGAAGCCAGGGAATGTGGAGACAGTGATGCTGAGCTGGGTCTATGCCCAGGACTTGAAAAGCATAGCAGAGAAATTGTCATGAGTTCAAGGCCAGCCTGAACTATGTGGCAAGTACCCTAATCTCAAAAAAAAAAAAAAAAAAAAAAAATGAGTGAGTGGGTTAGAGAGACAGACACGCACACACACACAGAGAGAGATTCATGGTACTGTGTATCAGGAAAGGTGGCTGAACAGGCTGTGAAGAAAATTGCAGAACTGCTCCGGGCAGTGGGTTGAGGGACATTTTACTCAATCCTCAAGGTATCTCTGACATTTATCTCCACCAGTTCCTTCCCCACTGCTGTTGCCAGAAAACCATAAATGGAGAACTTGATCACAGCACCCTTAGTTGACAGGGTAGCTGAGGAGGAACGTAACTGATAATGCTGAGTAAACCCCAAGTGGATGGCAGTGTCTGGGGGCAGGGTGGTCTTTCTTTCACTCCGGTGAAAAGCTGCCATCACTGAAACTGTTAGCCCCAAATGCTAAGCTGAACTAAATTGCAGAGGAAAACTGAGGTCACATTCACCTCATCCCTCCAGTGTTTAGGAACAGATAAGAGCAACAATGGTCCCCCAGCCCATCCTTGGGAAAGCACAGCAGCCTCCGTGTGTAAACATGGCCACCCTCTCTCCTTTGACTTAGAGGATGGGTATTGCCATAAATAATACACGCAGAAGGCTGCAGCTGAAGGTCATCAGTATTCCTTCCCAATTATCACAGTAGTGATTGTGTTCTCCCCAAAGTTTACTTGTTAGAGAGACTATTCCACAATTGCCTGCATCTGTTTAGAACATGGAGCTACCGAAGGGCAGGTCATTCGTTAAAGATAAAACCAGGCTGGGGGAAACTCACAATATTTAGGATTAGGCTATCATCTCCACGTAACAGTGGGGAAAAAAGAGGGCCTTGTTACGTCCTGGCACTTGGGACTCTGAAAGTTGTACCTAGTTCTGGTTGACTTCTGTATTAGTCACAGAACTTATGGAATATAGATAGATAGATATAGACAGACAGACAGATGATAGATAGATAGATAGATAGATAGATAGATAGATAGATAGATAGACAGACAGATAGGATCTTTATATAGATGGAATTTATTCGAAAGACTTCCAGGCTACAGTCCAACTAATCCAGCAATGGCTGGCTGTGAATGAAAAGTCCAAGATCTAGAAGTTGCTCAGACTCGTGAGGCCGAATGTCACAGCTGCTCCTCTGTATACGCTGGAATCCTGAAGAAATAGGAACAGATGTGCTGACAAGGCAAGGGCAAGCAGGTGAAGAAGAAATGAACCCTTCCTTCTTCCATTGTCCTTATACAGGCTTCCAGAAGAAGATGTGGCCCAGGTTAAAGGTGTGCCTTCCAGCCTCAAGGGCTGGATTAAAGGCATATTGTCTTCTTGTCTCAAGTTCTGGCTCACAGTAGTGCCCTACATTTCCAGATTGTAGTTCATTCTAGATGTAGTCAAGTTGACAACCAAGAATAGCCATTCCCAACTTCGTTATTTGACTGAGTATAAAACTGAAAAACTCACCTTTAATCCCAGCACTCAGAAGGCAGAGCCAGGAGGATCTCTGTGAGTTCAAGGCCAGCCTAGTCTACAGAGTGAGTTCCAGGACAGACACCAAAACTACACAGAGCGGGGGGGGGGGGGGGGAAGCGGGTTGGGGATTTAGCTCAGTGGTAGAGCGCTCACCTAGCTAAGCGCAAGGCCCTGGGTTCGATCCTCAGCTCAAAAAAAAAGAAAAAAAAAAAAAAAAGCTGAAAACCTCATCTTTTCTTTCATTGGTGGGCTCTGCTGTTTAACAATTTGAAGTTCCGATTTCTAGAAACAATGATGACCAAACCAAAAGAACATGCATGGCACTTGCCATGAACTTGGATGGATATTGGATCCTGTGATGGGTAAGAGACACCAGCATGGTCGAAACCAGATGTTTATGGGGCTTACATTCCAGCAGAGAGCTGCAGTGTGGAACCTGCAGGTCCTTCTGGACCTACACTGTAAGTGAGAACACAGCAAGTGCCCACTGGAGAGACAAGGAGTCACAAGAGCACAAAAAGGAACAGCTGTGGGTAGTGAGAAGCCTCAGTGAATAAAGGCACTGGCCTCCAATCCTGGCAGCCTGAGCTTGATCCCCGAAACCCCACACAGAAGCAAAGAAAGCCAACTCCTACAAGGTGTTCTCTAAATAAATAAGTGTAAAGTGCTGTAGGATAGCTTTCTCTATGCTGTGAATATGTTTTATTATCATTGGCTAATAAAGAAGCTGCTTTGGCCTATAGCAAGGCAGGATAGAGCCAGGTGGAAAATCCAAGCAGAGATACAGGGAGAAGAGGGTGTTCTGGGAGACGCCAGTGAGAGCCCAAAAAAGCAAGATGTGAAAGTACTGGTAAGCCGCCAGCCACATGTCAATACATAGATTAATAGAAATGGGTGAATTTAAGATGTAAGAGCTAGCTAATAATAAGCCTGAGCCATAGGCCAAACTGTAATTAATATTCTGAGTGATTGTTTTATAAGCTGCTGCAGGACCAAGCGGGACAGAGAAAAGACTCCAGCTACGGTAAAATTTTAAGAAGGAAGCAGTGGTACAGGAGGAAGAAGAACAGCTAGTAGGAAGAAAAACCTATTTTAATAGGTTTTCCTGGAGGGAGAAACTCTCTCTCTCTCTCTCTCTCTCTCTCTCTCTCTCTCTCTCTCTCTCTCTTATTTATTTATTTATGTGCATTGGTATTTTGCCGTGGGTGTCAGATCCGCTGGAACTGGAGTTACAGACAGCTGCCATGTGGGTGCTGGGAATTGATCCCAGGTCCTCTGCAAGAACAGCCTGTGCTCTCAACTGCTGAGCCATCTCTCCAGACCATGGGGAGAAACTTAAAAGTCTTAAATACATAGGATTTCAGTGAAGGGAGCAGGCAAAGGCACCTTGGCCTGAGTACTGCCATTTTGACTTCAGACTCCATTTTACCTGTAGGGTGAAATGTCCTATGGGAGCTGGGAACCTTCCAATAGCTGACCTTAAACCATATAAATAGTCATTATGCATCTTTAGGGGTTTTTGTTTGTTTGTTTGTTTTGTTGTTGTTGTTTTGGGGGGGTGTTTTTGGGGAGGGTTTGGAGGGGGGTTTCGAGACAGGGTTTCTCTGTGTAGCTTTGTGCCTTTCTTGGAACTCACTTGGTAGCCCAGGCTGGCCTCAAACTCATAGAGATCTGCCTGGCTCTGCCTCCTGAGTGCTGGGATTAAAGGTATGCACCACCACTGCCCGGCCCATCTTTAGTTCTTTAGGCTAATCCTAACAACAGAAAGAACAATAAGCCTGATTGGTTGCACAGAAAGTCCTGCATTCTATGTCAGTTGGCAATGATGGAACCCTCAAGGAAGCCCCTAATCTCTAAATCCTGACTGGTGAAAATTGTAAGTGTAACTTGTCAACAAATGTTTATGACTTTTGTGCTTATAAACCCGGCTTCTGGCCCCTACCAGGAGCTGTCAGGAGAAACAAGGCTCCAGAGTCCTTGTCCTGAAACTCTGATTGGTGACCCGCTTATGTGGTGAATTATTAAAATCTTGGAATCCATAAATGCTGTCTCTCTCCTTCCTCATGGCACAGAACGGGCTAAGTGCAACAGGTGGACTTGGGGAAAAGAACCCAAAGTCCCCAATGTGTATTCTTTCAAAGCCAGCCAGACCCTTCTCAACCACAGACATAATAAACAGCAGAGCTTGGTCACAACACCATTAGATGTAGGGTAGCTGAGGGGGAATGTAATGGATAAGTCCATTTTGGTGGACTTAGGGTTTCTTTTGTTTATTTTTCCTTGTCAAGTTTCTGCTCCCAGGATTCCTTTCCCTTGTTCTTGTCATGGCCCCCAATCTTTCCTTTGGGGGATCTCTCTTCTCTGACTGTCATGTCCCAGTAGAGCTCAGATACAGTAAGAGTTCAGACGCCAGCACCTGTAACCACAATGCTTGCAAGCTATTGCACAAGAGTATCTTCCAGAAGACCTGGGATCGATTCCCAGCACCCACATGGCAGCTCACCACTATCTGTAACTCCAGTTCCAGGGGATCTGACACCCTTGGCAAAATATCAGTGGGAGGGAAGGAAGAGAGAGGTGGAAAGAGGGGATTTCCACAGAGTGATAAGTCTGGAAACTGCTGAGCTGAGTTGGTTGAGCCCCAGAAGGTGAGGAAGTGGGGAACGTCCAGAAAAGATGAATTGTTCCAACTGTTTAAAACTATGGGGGAAAGATGACAGATATGGCAGGGACTTGGAGAACTGAAGTCTCTCATGAAGGTCAGTTTGGTTTTTAATGGTGCATATCTAGAGATTATTTGAACACCATAGGAAGAACCTAGCTGAGAGCAAAGGTTAGTGTGCTTAAGACGGCAGGAATCATCAAAGGTGTGAAGACTCTTGAGAGGCAGTTCCATCCACAGCATGGGTTGGCAAGTCCTTCAATGAGAACGGAGGATAAAGGATAGCTGCACATGAAAAGCGCGTATGTTTGGTATCAAAGAGAAGAACTTATTCACAGACAATGGCTTCTATTTTGGAGGATTCTATTTTGTGAGTGATAGGGGATTAGTAATTTGATAGATGGGAGGTAAGAGGAGGAAGCAAACAGAATGGAAAACAGGGGGGTTTGCTACAAATACCTCCATGGTAAATTATTAAGTGCAATTGTTTATTTGAACATTGACTTGCCATTCCAATCAAAGCAGTTGTACTGAAAGAGACAAACATACCAGGAACTACTTTAAAATGTTTTTCTTGTTATTAAAATTGGGTTGAATAAGTTGAAAGTAAAATAATATGTTCAACTACCCAGGTTTAGACAACTTTCAGGGGTCTGGGTAAACACAAGTTTAAACCACAAAATTAGGGTTGGAGACAGGGCTCAGAGGGAGTTAAAAACACATGTTGCTCTTGCAGAGGAGTGAGATTGATTCCCACACCTACATCAGATGGTTTACAACCCAGGTCCTGGGTGTCTGGTGCCCTCTTCTGGCCTCCACAGGCACCTGCACTCATGTGCACAGTCCTGCACATACACATGGCATGTACCTGAGAGACACAGAAATGCACACAAATAAAAAATAAATCTTTTTTTTAAAGACCTTAAATCACAAAGCTGGAAATGAATTTTGAATCTAAGAAAGAATTTTGTAACCAATAACTAATGTTTGTGTGCCCCTTAGCTAATATTTTCATCACTTGAGAAATATTCATTTTTATGAATTACATACTACAGGCAACTACTCCAAAATCCCAATTTAATCACTATAAGGCTAAATGCATTGTCTAAATAAGTAAACAAACAAATGTTTTGTGTTAGGGGCTTGGCTATACAAGCCTTATTCCATCACAAATATTTTAACGGTATCATAAACAATTGCTTAACATAAAATCAAAATGCATACCTGCAAAGCAATATCACTGATGTCTATTATCTACTGTGATTGATCATCCACTTACCTCAAACTCATCTAAATGCCAATCAGAGTGTGTACTGAAAGCAGATTTGATCTAAAATTCAGGGTGGGGGTAAAAACCAATGCATTAGGGGTTGAAGATTTTTAATTACTCATTTTAAACATACTCAGGATCTAGATCATAACAGCCAAAGTAACATGGGAGATGGTCAACACAGCTGCATTTATGTTTTGTTCATTTGTTTTGTGAGTGTCTCTTAGAGCCCAGGCTAGCCTTGAACTCACAAGACTGCCAAAGATGACCTTGAGTTACTGATTCTCCTACTACCACCTCCCAAATGCTAGAATCACTAATGTGTGCTCTACCCTGCTGATTCTTAGAAGTTTCTTGTCTACAACTTTAAAGGCAGTGTTAACCAACTTCCATTCAGAGAAAGTCAGATAGATGACCTATAACGGATTCTAAGCTCAGATTTATCGTGTCTCGTTATCATTTCTTTCAAATCAATCCTTCGTCACTACTTTAAAAACAATGTTGCTCAGACAGTGGCGCACAGCTTTTAATCCCAGCACTCAGGGGGCAGAGGCAGGTAGATCTCCAAGTTCAAGGCCAGCCTGGGCTACAGAGTGAGTTCCAGAGCTACACAGAGAAACCCTGTCTCAAAACAAAAACAACAAAAAAAGTCAACAGTCATGTGCTACTTCTCAATGCTCTAACTTTACCCTCTTCCTTCCTTACGTTCCTGTTCTGCAACTGATACCTTTTCCAGCACAGCTAACTCTGGAAAATGCCTCATCTCTCAAAAACCCCGCGGCTGTGTTAGTGGCAGCAGTGGCACACACCCTTAATCCTAGTACTCACAGGACAGAGACAGGAGGACTTCTGTGACTTCCAGCTGAACCTGGTCTACAGAGTGAGGTCCAGGACAGCCAGGGCGACACGAAGAAGAGAAGCCCCATCTTCAAAAACAGAACGGAAAACAACAAACAACTAACCAAAAAAGCCCTCACCATTTCCCCACCTCACCACTACTCAATGTAGAAATTATCTCCAATTGCTCCAAAAGACAGCTAGAACTGACCCATGAACCAGTTCAACTGCTCCTTGGTAGATACATGAAGGAATCTAAATCAGCTTATCACAAAGTTACTTCCACATCCGTGTTTATTGCTGAACTAGTCACAGTTGCCAAGATAAGGAATCAGTCTGGACGTCTATCAACGGATGAATAGACAAAGTAAATATGCAAGTGGTAGTTTGGATGAGAATGACTCCCATAGGAGATATATATATATTCCCCCACCAGAGGCCTGTGTAGTTTTGGTGCCTGTCCTGGATCTCGATCTGTAGCCCAGGCTGGCCTCGAACTCACAGAGATCCACCTGGCTCTGCCTCCAGTGCTGAGATTAAAGGCGTGCGCCACCACCGCCTGGCTAGGTTCATATATTTGAATGTTCTGTACCCAGCAGATAGAACTATTGGGGAAGAATTAGAAGGTGTGGCCTTGGGGCTGGGGAGATGGCTCAGTGGTTAAGAGCACTGACTGCTCTTCCAGAGGTCCTGAGTTCAATTCCCAGCAACCACATGGTGGCTCACAACCATCTGTAATGAGATCTGGTGCCCTCTTCTGGCCTGCAGGGACAATGTATATATAATAAATAAAATAAATAAATCTTTTTTAAAAAGAAGGTGTGGCCTTGTTGGAGGAGGTGTTGTCACTAGGGAAGGCTTTGAGGCTTTCAAAAGCCCACACCATTCCCAGTTATATACATACACACACACACACACACACACACACACACACACACACACACACACATACCTCACAGTTGTTGTCTCAACACTGAAGCTCTCAGATACTGCTCCAGCACCGGCTTGTCACCTTGCTCCACCCATGATGATAATGGACTCACCCTCTGAAACTATAAGCAAGCCTGAATTAATGTTTTCTAAGTTGCCTTGCAGAAGTGCTTTGACCTAGTAGAAAAGTAACCAAGCAATACGCAATGGAACTTTATTCTCCTGTTTAAAAAAAGACAATGAAATGATGACCTCTCAGGAAAGTGGATTAAGCTGGAAATTGAGGTTAAAAGACATAAGGCCCCAAAAGACAAAAATTGCTTGTTTTTTCTCATATGCAGAATCTAGATCTTTATATATTTGTATGCAACAGGAGAGCGGGGGAGGAAGGGGCAGGTGTGGGAACAAGAAAGAGTGGTTGGTGACAAGGGTGTGTGTGAGCAAAGTACATGATACGCTCCTGTGAGGATGTCATAAGGAAAGCTATACCTTTGTACACTGACTAAAAGCAATCCCACCCCACTCCCGTGAAGCCGTTCCTAACTCAAATTAGTAAATTAAACCCACATTTAACCCATCTCCGCCTCTCAACAGACCCTTTTGCATCTGTTGAATGGAGCATTGCTCTTGAAGTTACAGTCTCAGTCAATGGGCAGTTCTAGAACATAGATGTCACTAAAATAACAAATATGGCATCTCAAGCACATTATTTTGTTGTTGTTGTTGTTGTTGTTGTTGTTGTTTTAAGGCAACCTGGAATGAAACATAACTGGGGGAGCTAATAAGATGGCTCTGTAGGTAGTACTTGGAGCACAGGTGTAAAAACCTGAATCTGGATCCCAGAATCCATACAAGAGCTGGAAACAGTATGGGTATTTTGGTAATTTCAGTGCACCTACATCCAGATGGGAGGCAGAAACAGAAGTATGCCTGGGGGCTCATGGACCAACCAGCCTGGTGTAGTCAGTAGAAAACAGGGACCCTGTCCCAAAGAAAATGGAAGTCAAAAACCGTTACCCCAGGTTCTCCTCTAGTCTCCACACAGATGCCATGGTATGCATGTGCCCACAAGGAGACAACAGAAGTTTTCACTCCGGGCCAGAGTGATGCCTCAGTGACCTAAGTTTAGTTTAGTTCCCTATACCCAGGTCAGGTGGCTCATGAGCACCCGGAACTTCGGGAGATCTGATGTCTCTGGCCCTGTGGGCAGCTGCATTCACATACACATACCCACCCATATACTAACACTTAATTAAACAACATTAGCAATATTTATTTGTTTATTTGGGGTTTTCAAGACAGGGTTTCTCTGTGTAGCCTTGGCTGTCCTGGAACTCACTCTCTAAACCAGACTGGTCTCACACTCATAGAGATCTGTCTGCATCTGCCTTCTGAGTGCTGGGATTAAAATCATGCACCATTACCCAGCTAGCAATAGCAATTTTAAGAGTTTTCTCTTTAATGATTAAGTTGTGGACATCCATAGTTTTATATTACTAGCAGAAAGCCAGAGCATTCCATAGACTGACCCTTGAACTTCTCTAAGAAACACACACACAAAGGAGAGGAAGGAAGGGAGGGAGGAAGGGAGGAAGGGAAGAAGGAAGGAAGGAAGAAGGAAGGAAGGGAGGGAGGGAGGAAGGGAGGGAGGGAGGGAGGGAGGGAGGGAGGAAAGAAAGAGAGACAGAGAGAGAGAGAGAGAGAGAGAGAGAGAGAGAGAGAGAGAAAGAGAGAAATATGACCTTTAATTTCAGCTCTTAGAAGGCAGAGGAAAGCAGATCTCTGTGGGTTCATGACCAGCCTACATAGTAAGCTCCAGCCCAGTCAGTACTATATAGTGAGACCTTATCTAGAAATGGAAGAAAAAAATGCTTCTGCATCTTCCCATACTTTGGAAGCTAGCCTGCATGGAAGAAGCTCTCCAGTCATAAAAGCCTGATTTATCCATATCTTATGATCAAATTGTGTGGTATCTGGAGGGTAACCAAGAGCAATGGTGTGATGGCTATTCTTGGTTGTCAACTTGACTATATCCGGAATGAACTCAATCCAGAAATGGAGGGCCACTTGTGATCCGGATCTTGAGGCTGGAAGACACACCTTTCATCTGGGTCACACCTTCTGCTGGAAGCCTGTATAAGGACAATGGGAGAAGAAAGGGTTGGTTCGTCTTTGCCTGCTTGCCCTTGACTTGCCAGCACATCCATTCCTTCACTGGCATTGGAGTCTACTTCTTCAGGATTCCATCATGTGCAGAAGACCCAGCCTTATGGGACTGAGCAGCTACTAGATTCTTGGACTTTCCATTCACAACTAGCCATTGTTGGACTGTAGCCTGTAAGTTATTCCAATAAATTCCCATACATACATACATACATATATACACACAGAGGGGGGGGGGAGAGAGAGAGAACGCTAATACATTCGGAAAAGTTCAATAAAAGAAAGTAAAAGAGGGGGCTGGGGGATGGTTCAGTGGTTAAGAGCAGTAGCTGCTCTTACAGAAGTCCTGAGTTCGAGTCCCGGCACCCACGTCATGGCTCACAACCATCTGTAAGTGTAGCCTCATGGGATCTGCTGTCCTCTTCTGATGTGCAAACATACATACAGACAAAATCCCCATTTACATAAAGTTCATAAATAAATAAATCTTTGGGGCTGAAGAGATTGCTCAGAGGTTAAGAGCACTGACTACTCTTCCAGAGGACCCAGGTTCAATTTCCACCAACCACATGGCAGCTAAAATTTGTTTGTAACTTCAGTTCCAGGGGATCTAATGCTTCTTCTGACCTCCATGAGCTTCTGCAGGCACATGGTGTACACACATACACTCAGAAACACACTCATATACATAAAATTAAATATATTTTTTAAAAAAGAAGAATGTTATAAAGGAGAAGAGGAAAAGAGATTTAAGAAAAGAAAGATTGCTCATTAGATAAATGTAAATGTTATGCTCATGTCATGAGCCCCCCAGGTACCACCAGGAGTCTGAGTTTATATGCAAAAGCAAAGAGCCTTTGTTACAAGCTCAAGCTTGGGTTCTCTGTCTATTCCAACACAGCAGTTGGAACAGGGAGAGCCCTGAGCTCAGTTATGGTGAGGTTTTTAAGGAGTAAAGAGGGGGAGGGGAGGGGAATTCTGGATTTAGATGGGATTGAAGTCCTGACTGGGCAGGAGTGGGGCACAGAAGTCTTGTCAAACAGGCATTGGCACTGGCATTGCTGCCAGGAAATTGGCAACATATATTCAAGTGATGTAAGCTATCCTTAATGTTCTGGAGCGTCTAGTACTTGTTTATCTCAATTTTGATTGGTCCCCCACTGGGTACAGTTTGTGGCTTTTCCTGGTTATTGTAAGGGTGAAGCCTAGTCCCAGTACTGTTAGTCTGCAGCCTGTCATGGCTGCACTAATGTTGCTAGGCCTCTTTAGTAAAAAGGGGAATAGATCCAGGCAGTGGTGGCGCAAGCCTTTAATCCCAGCACTCAAGAGGCAGAGAGAGGTAGGCGGATCTCTGAGTTTGAGGCTAGCCTGGTTTACAGAATGAGTTCCAGGACAGCCAAGGCTATGGAGAAACACTGTCTTGAAAAAACAAAAAAAAGGGGGGGGGTGGAATATATAAGAATACACAGCACTCAGGAGGCAGAGGCAGATGGAGCTCTGTGAGTTCGAGGCCAAGAATACACTTCTGAAAGTAAAGTGGAAAAGTGAAGGGAAAACCGCAGTATTGAAGTGGCTTCTTTCTGGTCCTCCGAATCCAGAGTCTTTTGTACGAAGCATCTGGTTCCTCTTGCCCCCAGGTGGGTCCTACACTGGGTTATTGTCTTGCTTCCCCATGCTTTTCAACCGTCCAGTCGTTCTCTGACTTTCTGATATTCTACCACTTTCTCTTTCTGGGATACAGTCTGTTCTGTCTTCCTGACTCTCCAAATTCACCACAACACACAGCAGTGGCTTCTCATCCTCCATCTTTACCAAAAGAACTAAAGCAGTTCCTTAATGTCATTTTCTCCATCCCTGTATTCTCAGCTAAAACCCAACTCAACCGCTCCCTCCCACCCTCTATCCCCATCCTCTCCCCATCCCTCTCTCTCGCTCACCCTCTCTCCCATCTCTCCCTCCCTCTCACCCTCCTTTCCTCTACATCTGGAGGGTAGAACAAGTCAGTCCTTTTAGCCTCTAGTTGCTAACTTCATATTAATGCTCTAAATTATCCATAACATCCTTTCTTCCGAAATCCAAGCCACATCCAACAACCGGGGAACACTGAGAACTGCTCACATTTGAAATTCTAAGCTTCAAAACCCCCATACACCCCCAACCTTTCACCTAGTCCTGCTCCTAGCTCTCCTTCCTGACCTCTACTCTAGGGGGTCCTCTGGTCCTTCTGTCTGTTACACTGAGATGCCCTTAACTTCTCTTTCCAGACCACTTAGCAGCTGTCTAACCAGGATTTGAAACAAGGCACCCCAGCCGCATACTTCCTCCCTCATCCCGTGCTCCCTGGGCGTCCCAGTGGTTATCCACTGTAACCCTTTGCCCTGCCCTTCCTGTCCTGCCCAGACCTCAGAGCACCTTGCCCTCAGCATCGTCCCTTCGGGATGCTGTCCCAGCTGTCAGTGCTTCAGGCTGGGATCTCTGTGCGCATTTCTGTCCCTTGTTTTCCTCTCTCTTTCTAAAATCCTCATTTGACTCTCCCACGCAACCCTTCAAGGCTATGTTCCTTCGATAGCTTCTCAGAATCTTAAATTGATTCCACTATGAGATATTTTAAGAGCATAAAAATGTTCAAAGTAAAATATGAAAACAAAATGAAAATGAGAACAAATTGTGCATCACATGCTTTGTCAGATTCTCTTTTTTAAAAAATGAATGATAAACATAGAATCCCCTTGGGTGAAATTCAGAAATCCCATTCTCAAGCCTCTTCCCAGGGGTAAGTATGGTCTTGATTCTAGTGTTCATAATGCTAGTGGATATTTTTATAATGCATATGCAATTTTCATGCATGTTACATGTAATATAAAACTATATACTCATACAATGATTTTTCAGGGTTAAAAACTTCATGTTATAAGTTGTATATATCATTCAATAATTTATTCTTTTTTGGTCAAATTTCCAGCATTGTTCTAAGATTTTTTTCCTTATGTTTGAGTCTTTTTCTGGCATGTACACATGTGCATGTATACATGTGTACCACAAGTGTGCCTTGTGTCCATGGAGGCCAGAAGAGGCCACAGGATTCCCTGGAAATGGAGTTACAGGCAAGTCTGAGGCATGAACCCGGGTCCTCTGTAAGAGCAGTAAGTGTTCTTAACTACTGGGCCGTCCCTGCAGCCACTTCCAGCATTATTTTTGAGAGATCTGAAACAATTGCTTCATTTCTCTTTCTGATGGGCTTTTAAGCTATTCCATGTATTTTGTGGCCACAGAGATGCTGCAGTGGGCGTTCTGCTTTCTCTGTGTGTGCACAGAGTAGTTTCTGTTCAAACTGAGCTCAGGACAGCTTTACACACTAGGTTTTTTGTTTTCTTGGTTTTTGGTTTTTTTGTTTTGTTTTGTTTTGTTTTTGGTGGGGATGTTGTGTTTGTTTGTTTGTTTTCAAGACAAGGTTTCTCTGTGTAGCCCTGGCTGTCCTGGAACTTGCTCTACAGACAAGGCTGACCTTGAACTCAGAGGTGGCCTGCCTCTCAGCCTGCAAGTGCTGGGATTAAAGGTGTACGCTTTAATCTCACCGCCCCAGTTTACACTCTAGTTTGTTTGTTTGTTTGTTTGTTTTGGTTTTTCGAGACAGGGTTTCTCTATGTAGCTCTGCGCCTTTCCTGGAACTCGCTTTGGAGACGAGGCTGGCCTCGAACTCACAAAGATCCGCCTGCCTCTGCCTCCTGAGTGCTGGGATTACAGGCATGCGCCGCCGCCGCCGCCGCCGCCGCCGCTACCACCACCCGGCTACACTCTAGTTTTTAAATGAGCATGCTGAACAATGTCTCCTTATGACATTTTTATACAGGTATGCCCCCTACTCTCCACCACCCCCTCTCATTCCCCCTCCCCACGCCCACTGGTCCCTTCCTTTTCCAAATAGTGTCCCTTCTACTTTTGTATCATATTACATATTTTTTTCAAATCTGCATTCTGCATATGTCTAACCCATTTCTCTTAAGATGATAATCTTCAGTTCTACCCATTTTCCGGCAAATAACATAATTTTTCTCTTTTTATGGAAGACCAAAACTCTGTTGTGTGTCTATTCCAAGTTTTCTTTATGCCTTCCTCTGTTGATAGACATATAAGCTGATTCCAAACTTAGCTATTTTAGCTGTTTGGTTGGTTGGTTGGTTGGTTTTGGTTTTTTGAGACAGGGTTTCTCTGTGTAGTTTTGGTGCCTGTCCTGGATCTCACTCTGTAGACCAGGCTGGCCTCGAACTCACAGAGATCCTCTTGGCTCTACCCACTGAGTGCTGGGATTAAAGGCGTGCGCCACCACCGCCCAGCTAACTTAGCTATTTTGAATAGTGCCACAGTACACATTTATGTATAATTTCTCTGTGATATGCTGACTCAGATTCCTTCAAGTATCCACCGAGGACTATACCTAGCTCAAATGATGGTGATTTTTTTTTTAAAGGAACCTTCATACAGGTTTCCACAGTGGCTGTACTAATTTACCTTCCCATCAGAAAGTGTGAGTATCCCCACCCACCCATCCTCATCAGCTTGGTTGTTTTCTTGATTTCCATCTTACTAGAAGGAATGGAACCTTGATGTACATCTATTTGCATTTCCCCAAAGAATGCTTAACATCTTTTCATGTATTTATTGGCCATTTATGTGTCTTTCAAGAACTATTAATTCAATGCATTATCCCATTTGCTGATCAGAGGTTTTTGTTTGTTTGTTTTTGGGTTTGGGGTTTGGTTTCTTGAGTTCTTTATATATTGCACCTGTCAGGTGTAGAGATGGTAAGGATTTTTTTCCCAATCTGAAGGCCATCTCTTCTCTCTTTCGTCTCCTTTGCTGTGCAGAAGCTTTTTAATTTATTCAATATTATTTGCCAATTCTTGGTACTATTTCTTAGGTTATTGGTGTTTTCAGAAAGTCCTGGTCTATGCATATATCTTTTTTTTTAGACTGGTCTCAAACTCACAGAGATCCACCTGGCTCTGCCTCCCGAGTGCTGGTATTAAAGGTATGTGCCACTGCTGCCCAGTGCATATACCTTTTTTCCTAAATTTAATGTGTGTGCACAAATGCCACGGCATGCATGTAGAGGTCAGAGGAGAGCAGCATGTGGGAGTTGGCTCTCTTCTTCCACTATGGTCCTGGGAGAGAGGCAGGACTCAGGTCAGAAGACACAGTGACAACACATCTACCCACCAAGCCATCGCATCAGCCCCTGAGCCTGGAGCTTGAAGTGTTCTGCCTACGTGAGCCACCTGTTTCAGGGTTTGGGGTGTTATTTCAAGGTTGTTGATCCATTTTCAGTTCATTTTTATACAGAGTGTGAGAAAGGGACTCTAGTTTCATCCCTCCAAGTATATACATCTAGGTTTCCTCCACCATTTATGCACCATTGAAGGGGATGGCTTTCACCAGTGTGTATTTTTGACAGATGTATGCTTTTTTGGGGGGGGGAGGGTGTTTCGAGACAGGGTTTCCCTGTGTAGCTTAGAGCTTTTCCTGGAACTCACTTGGTAGTCCAGGCTGGCCTCGAACTCACAGAGATCCGCCTGCCTCTGCCTCCCGAGTGGTGGGATTAAAGACGTGCCACCACCGCCCGGCTTCAGATTTATACTTTTTAAAACCACTAAGGACCACCAGGCAATGGTTGCACACACCTTTAATTCCAACACTTGGGAGGCAAAGGTGGGTGGATCTCTGTGAGTTCCAGGACAGCCTGGTCTACAGATTGAGTTCCAGGACGTGCCACCACCGCCCGGCTTCAGATTTATATTTTTTAAAACCACTAAGGACCACCAGGCAATGGTTGCACACACCTTTAATTCCAACACTTGGGAGGCAAAGGTGGGTGGATCTCTGTGAGTTCCAGGACAGCCTGGTCTACAGATTGAGTTCCAGGACAGCCAGGACTACACAGAGAAAACCTGTCTGGAAAACGAAAAAAAATCACTAAGGACGAGGCTGGGGATGCAGGTCAGTGGTAGAGCACTCCCCTCATCTGCAAGACCCCTATGCTGCATGCCCAGCACTGTAAACAAACCAACAACACCAAAAATACCCTCAGGACAGCGAAGAACACGCACTAGATAATAAACACAAATATTTACAAATAAAAATCTTCAGAATGCAATGCGTTGACCATCACAGCGATGAGTCACCATCCACCCTGAACCTGGAAAACCCACTGTACCTGGGAGAAGAAGAGGATGAACATCAGCTGCATTCCCAGCACTGCTGCAGAGAGTTGGGACCTCACAAACCAGTCCTCGTGGGCCACTGGAAGTCTGGATGACATTCTAAGAGCAAGTTCTTAAGGGATGCGGAAGCTCTCGGATCCCTGAGTTAATGTGTAAGAGTGTTTCGGCCAAACTTATAGCAATTAATGACATCTTATTCTAATGTCCATTTTCCTGTTTTTAAGGTGTGTGTGTGTGTGTGTGTGTGTGTGTGTGTGTGTGTGTGTGCCAGGCATTGAACCCAGAGCCTTTCACACATATTCTGCATATACACATACTCAGGTACACTCACATATACATAAAGTTAATCAAATAAGTAAGTAAGTAAATGCATTTAAAGAGAAATTCTGAGAAAAGAACAGGTAGATTAAAAGAAAGTCATTTTCAGCCAGGTGGTGGTGGTGGTGGTGGCAGCGGTGGTGGCACACACCTGTAATCCCAGCACTCAGGAGGCAGAGCCAGGTGGATCTCTGTGAGTTCGAGGCCAGCCTGGGCTACCAAGTGAGTTCCAGGAAAAAGGCACAGAGCTAGAGAAACCCTGTCTCGAAAAAAAACAAAGAAAAAAAAAAAAAAAAAAAAAAAAAAAAAAAAAAAAAAAAAGCAAAAAAATAAAATCATTTTCAGGAAAGAAAAATATCGTCAGTGGAATAAAAAATTCAGTGGCCAGTTTAAAGGACAGATCAGCTGTGGGAGAAGAAAAAGGTGTCAATAGGACAACGCTTTAAAAAAATGCAGAATACAGCTCACACACACACACACAAACACACACACACAGGCCAAGAGCTACTGACATAGACACCAATATGGGTGAATGTCCAAAGCAGAGCATCAACAGCACCTCCCTACCTCCTTCTGACATGACATTCTAGAAGGCATAGAACTCAGACACGGAAGTCAGATTCATTGTTGCCAGGAGCTGGGAAAAGACAGGGGTTTACTGTACTTTGACATGAAGTGATGCAAATGTTCTAAGCTGATCACACAACTGTGCATGCTCATCTTACTCCTGAATTTCATTTCTTTAAAAAAAAAAAAAAAGTGATAGTTAACTAGGCATGGTCACACACACCTTTAATCCCAGTACTTGGAAGGCAGAGGCAGGTGGATCCCATGTTGGTGTGATCAAAAATGAGCGCTGAGCCCTAAAGAAGACATTTATCCCAGCCCTCTAAGGCTTGGGAAACATCGTGGAAAAGGGGACGGAACGTATCTAAGAGCTGGACAGTCGGAGAGGGTGGCACAGGTTCTCCCAGTCATCACACAGCCCTGATGGCCATGACCTCACAGCAGCTACAGCTGCCTACACTGGGCCTGCACAAGAACTGCTGTCAACAGTCAACCATGGATCAGGGAGGACTCCGTGGGGTCCTACCTCACCCCCTACCGAATAATTGGCTACCTATGGATTCTGGGGAAAAGGGAGTCATTATTTTCCATTGTATCCCCTTGAGGGACTGAGGTCCAATGGTAGTTCCAAACCTATGGCCCCACGGGTGGATGATAAAACAAAACAGAAGGACATGGATGTGGGAAAGGGAGTAGTAGGGGGTTGACACGGGTATGAGAGAAGTAAGAGAGGGTTCAGGCATGGGAGGAATCACAATCCTAAAAAACAGTATGCAGTAGTGGAGGGGAATGCTGGATTCCCTGCAAAGAAGATCTAAAGGCTGGGAGAATGGGGTGGGGGTGGGGGACACACCTCCAGTGTCTGTGGTGGGTTTCCAGAGAGGACTGACTAAAAGGGGTGAAGGCCACCCCACAGACTGAGAGCCCAGGTAGAGTTCAGGAGCAGAAGGGAGGGGCCCATACAGGGCAAAGGTTCACTTCTCCTGCACCCGGGCTGAAGTCGGTCTGTTCTATGCCGTGCTTCGCCTACTCTGATATACTGAGCCCTTCCCAGGAACTAGAATCAATCCTTCCTTCTTTTAAGTTGTCTTGTTGGGTATTTCATCATCAAACATGAACACTAGCCTATACAACACTCTTAAAGCCTTGCAAAGGCCCTGGCCCATAGTAAACAATTCTGCTGACTCACTGAGAAAAACTGTTATTTTTGCAAGTTAAGAAAATATGATCTCTTGTGCATCTTCTAGAACTAACATCTATGATCATGCATCTTCCATCGAGGGTCAACATCATTTCACCTAGAACTATCAGGCAAAGTGTGTTTATTCCTTCCCTGTCTGGAAGCCCACATAACAGGCACTCGGTAATGTACACGTCTCTCCACACAGCCCCACGCCTTAGTTTTTTTTTTTTTTTTTTTTTTTTTAGAAAGCACAGGGATGAGTGTACATTATCATCTCTTAGAGCAAATGGCACTCTGCTTGACCAAGTTTAATGTCCATATAAAAATCAGAAATGCCACAAATTGAGGCATATAGAAGGAAGCTGCTCTCATCTCTCCTTCAGGCTCTGTCTGCCATCTGAATCCTCCATCCCCACTGCCAAGCTTCATCAGACCACTTTCTATCTAGAAAGCTCATTCCCGGTGAAATACTTGAATCAGAACTAATTACAGCAGTAACTGAAATGGTCCTGGGGATGCGGGCACCACACAACAAGGGTACTTTTACGGGATCACTTAGCCGTGCTGTGCTGGGTCTGTTAATGTGCTCTGCCGGGCTTCACTGCAGACATACTTCAGCAAATGTAAGTCTGCAGTTAAAGTAATAGAGGGCCAAAGGAGCCCGGAGAAATAAAGAGTCAAATTCATCTCCTTGGAAATATGTTTGAAAACAATCCCACTAATGGGAATAAGGGATCGAAGAGGTTCATTTCCGGGCGGATAACAAAGCTCAGGCTGGGTCAGTTTTGCGGTTTGTCCTCACTCATTGGCTTTCTGAGGCCTCCATCTTACCTCAGTGTTCCCAGGGAAACAGAAGCAGCTTAGAGCAAAATGGTGTGCTGGGGGCTGGGACATTCAAGCTCCCTTGGCACACAGCACCCAACGGAGCGGGATGGCGGACAAGGCTTGACTTCTTTTTAACCCCATGATAAACACAGGGCTCTTACTCTCCGGGGAGAAAATGAAATGGAAAAAAAGGAGGTGGGGGAGGAGCAGAAGAAGGAGAAAAATTAGGCCAGTAAGGTACTGTCAAAGTGTAAAAGTCATCAACTTCCAGCTAATTATAATATATGACATATATAATTAATTACAGAAGAAAACAGAAGGCTAAGCACAGCATCTGAAGACGGTAGTCAATACTACTTTGGACGACAAATCAGAAAGGAGCTGCATGTATATAGTGGTGGTGGTACACACCTTTAACCCCAGCACTTGGGAGGCAGAGAAAGGAGGACCTCTGAGTTGGAGGCCAGCCTGGGCTACAGAGCAAGTTCCAGGACAACTGAGCAAGTTCCAGGACAACTTGGGCTACACAGAGAAACCGTCTTGAAAAACAAAACAAAACAATAAAACAAAACAAAAACAAAAAAAAAAGAAGAAGAAGAAGAGAAAAGAAAGAAAGAACTCCAGATTCAGGATAAGATTTACCACTGAAAGGGAATTGAGAAATGTAGTAGTTTTAAACCTATCTTACTGTCAGATGCAGGTGGAAAACTTTGGGGGGATGGGGTAATCGTAGATATAACTAAAAACCCCCAGTGCTGGAACCTGGAAATACAAATTTCAAAATACTCAAGACCTTATGATGACCAGTTAGGCTTAGGAACCACCGTTCTGTTTACCCTCCATTACAGTAACCATAGAGCATGTATAAATTCCTAAGAGCACTTACTGCTCTTGCAGAGGACCTGCATTCAGTCCCCAGTAACTGCATGGCAGCTCACATCCATAGGCAGCAGGCATGCACACAGTACATGCAGGCAAAACACCCATACACATGACATAAAATAACTCTAAAAAATGTTCTGATGTGGACAGTCCCTGGTGCGTAGAGCTACACTTAAACACTCACTGGAGGTAGGTGTCTTAGTAACCTTTTCATTGCTGTGACGGAAGACTATGACCAAGGCCACTTCAAAAAGAAGATGTTTTATTTGGGGCTCACAGTTCCAGAGGGTCAGAGTCCAAGACCACTGGGGGGGGGGCAGCCAGTCAAGCATGGCTCTGGAGTAGTAGCCAAGAGCTTACATCCTGATCCACAAAACAGAAAGCAAAAAGAGAACACTAGGAAAGGCCTGGGTCTTTTAAAACCCCAGTGGTACATTTCTCCAACAAGGCAGGCCACACCTCCTAATCCTTCCCAGACAGTTACACTAGTTGGGGGCCAAGTATTCAAAAAGATGAGCCTACTGAAGCCACTCCCATTCAGACCATCACAGTAGAGAACTTATGACAAGCTCCTGTCTCTAGGTGCTTAGCACTATATTATTATACTAATGTTGTATTACATTGTATATTTTATATTATATTATCATCCAGTGTAGCCTTGGTGGACATCAGTAAGAGCCCACATATTGCTGCAGAAACTCCTTCCCACTGTTCTCAGGGTGTTCCCTAGGATCTTTGCAGCTCAAACCACACCCTCCTCAGGCTGGCAACACAGCAGGCAACATGGCAAACTCCATGCTGAGCAAGGAGAACCTCAGTCTGTCAGAAGATACATGTCCAAATGTCTACACACGTATGCATGCCTGGCACCCACAAAGGCCAGAAGAGGGCATCAGATCCCCTGGGACTCTAGTTACAGATGGTTGTGAACTACTATGTGGGTCCTGGGAATTGAACCCAGGTCCTCTGGGAGAGCAGTCAGTGCCATCAACCTCTGAACCACGTCTCCAGCCCCAACAACTTAGATCTTAGTTAGCTTTGGTTTTCACTATAGGAAATGGATGGTTGTAATGAACCTAGCAGAAGAAATGGTTTCTCATGGACAGAAAATGGGCTTGCCTGCTCTTGGGAACCTTTTCCTCCTGCTGGGTTGCCTTGTCCAGCCTTGATGCGAGGGTCTGTGCCTGGTCTTATTGTAACGTGTTATGCCATATTCAGTTGATATCCCTGGGGAGGCCTGCTCTTTTCTGATGGGAAATGGAGGAGCAGTGGATCTCGGGGAGAGGGGAGGTGTAGGGAGAGTGGGAAAGAAGAGGGGGGAAACTGTAGTCACGATGTATTGTATGAAAAGAGAATAAAAAGAAAAGAAAAGAGTGGGCTTGAACGGGTGGGTTCAGTGTGACTTTGTAAGGCAGGAGCTAGGGCATGGAAGAACACATAAGGGATTAGTTAACATTGGGGCTTCTCAGGCTAGTTTGTGTAAGGATGAAGGGGGAGGGGTCTTTATTATCTTGCCAGTGAAGGTGGTCTGCCTACAAAAACTTTTTAGAGGCTGTTCTCTCTAACCCTGATTTCTCAGAAAGTCAGATTAACCATATCGCTTGATAAAAGGGGAGCATGAGCAGGATTGACTCCATTTTGATTTTGAATCTTGTCTTTTAGGGACGCTATAGAGCAGTTACAATAAGACCAGGCACAGACCCTCACATCAAGGCTGGATGGGCAACCCAGCTGGAGGAAAAGGTTCCCAAGGGCAGTCAAGCCCACTTTCTGTCCATGAGAAACAATTTCTTCTGCTAGGTTCATTACAATCATCCATTTTTATATGGCCTGGGCTTGTGCATGGTTGCAAATGCCTGCAGTCTCAGCCCTTGGGAGACAAGGGCAAAAGAACTCCAAGTTCAAGACTTTGTGTCAAACAAATAAAGGTCCCCTATAATGACTTGACAATTCTTGTGAAATTACTATGATCAAGTCTCACCAGCGGGTGCTAATTACCTTGAATTCCTTTTCTTTCTTTCCTTCTTTCTTTCTTTCTTTCTTTCTTTCTTTCTTTCTTTCTCTTCCTTCCTTCCTTCTTTCTTTCCTTCCTTCCTTCCTTCCTTCCTTCCTTTCTTTCTTTCTTTCTTGTTTTTTTGAGACTAGGTTTCTCTGTGTAGCCTTGACTATCCTGGAACTCACTCCATAGACCAGGCTAGCATCGAAGTCACAGAGATCCACCTGCCTCTGCCTCCCTAGTGCTGGGATTAAGGCGTGCACCACCATAACCCAGCTTGAAATCCTTTTCTAAGGCCCAGGCCTACAGACAGACAGACAGACAGACACACACACACACACACACACACACACACACACACACACACACACACACACAAGGCCCTTCCTACCTCCAACCATTCTGTGGGGGTTGCAAGTTGTGACTTACACTGATGGGCCCTGCTAAAGGGTTAAGATATCTAGCATACTGTGTGCCTTAAGTTTTCACAAGAAGCAAGGTTCAGCTGTTTTTGAATCCACAAACCAGGCCTAGAATCCCAGCCCTTGGGAAGCTAAAGTCAGGGAAGAGTTACATGCTGAGACTGTCTCAAATAAATTTAAAAAAAAAAATAAGTAAATATGGTTTCAAGTAATTCCATTACTTCCGCTTGCTTCCACCACTTGGACTTTAATCAAAATGTTTCACTTTCTAACTGATTGTTCCTCAGAGAAAATTTACCGATTGGGCAATTTGTCAGAGAATGAAGGGAAATAAGACAGCCCCTGACCCTATCACAGTATCGCTCCAGGAAACATTGGCAGGCTGAAGACACAGCTAATCCCCTTATAAATAGTTGTTCTTCTAAATTGCCAGAAAATTGGGAGGATTAAAACACAATAGAGCTATAAAAGTTAGTGCCTCCACAGTAAACGTCAGCCACAGGTCGTTTGTGATTAACTTCTTCTCAGTCACGTACATTACGTGATCGGATCTAAGCCACAGAAGACATGGGAAGGGAACAGAAGAGTCGCCACAGATCAAAAACTGAACTTCACGTACAGGAACATGGATATTTAAGGGACTTCAAAATCATTTGGTCATCTCTCAGCCTAGACAACATCTTAGAAGGCTCTGGGCTGAGACAGGAAGAAGTAACTGCAGCCTGAAAAGCTCAAGGAGACAGACAGGTGAAACACAAGTCAGCTGGTTGTGACAAGGAGACCAAAGAGCAGAACTAAGCAGACACAGGCAGGGGCTCAGGAACAGGATGCTGCTGATGAGAATTGGGCTTCTGATAGAGCTGGGAGTCCCACCATCCCTGTATTGCCAAGCCCACCCATCATCATTGGACCACCAAGCCCACCCATCATCCCTGGACCACCAAGCCCACCCATCATCATTGGACCACCAAGCCCACCCATCATCATTGGACCACCAAGCCCACCCATCATCCCTGGACCACCAAGCCCACCCATCATCACTGGACCACCAAGCCCACCCATCATCATTGGACCACCAAGCCAACCCATCATCCCTGGACCACCAAGCCCACCCACCCATCATCCCTGGATCACCAAGCCCACCCATCATCCCTGGACCACCAAGCCCACCCATCATCACTGGATCACCAAGCCCACCCACCCATCATCACTGGATCACCAAGCCCACCCATCATCACTAGACCACCAAGCCCACCCATCATCACTAGACCACCAAGCCCACCCACCCATCATCACTAGACCACCAAGCCCACCCACCCATCATCACTGGATCACCAAGCCAACCCATCATCCCTGGACCACCAAGCCCACCCACCCATCATCACTGGATCACCAAGCCCACCCATCATCACTAGACCACCAAGCCCACCCATCATCACTAGACCACCAAGCCCACCCATCATCACTAGACCACCAAGCCCACCCACCCATCATCACTGGACCACCAAGCCCACCCACCCATCATCACTGGATCACCAAGCCAACCCATCATCCCTGGACCACCAAGCCCACCCACCCATCATCCCTGGACCACCAAGCCCACCCACCCATCATCACTGGATCACCAAGCCCACCCACCCATCATCACTGGATCACCAAGCCCCACCCATCATCATTAGACCACCAAGCCACCCACCCATCATCACTGGATCACCAGCCAACCCATCCTCCCTGGACCACCAAGCCCACCCACCCATCATCCCTGGACCACCAAGCCCACCCACCCATCATCCCTGGACCACCAAGCCCACCCACCCATCATCACTAGACCACCAAGCCCACCCACCCATCATCACTGGATCACCAAGACCACCCACCCATCATCACTGGACCACCAAGACCACCCACCCATCATCACTGGATCACCAAGACCACCCACCCATCATCACTGGACCACCAAGCCCACCTCTGAAGGACCCGCTTTACCTGGACCCACACTGCTCTCTGTTGTGGTTGACTGTGACTCGTGTGCAATAAATGAATCGCTGGGTCACATCTCACGTTGCAGTTTTCCAGGCTTTGTGGATCTGCAGCATCGTCAGAGGAAGCAGCTACCGAGGACGAGTGAACCCTGAAGTGGAACTTGGAGTTTGAGGTGTGATCTCTAACTTACTTGCTGGCTGATAAAAAGTTGTTTAATCTACTGAACCTTCCTTTCCCTGCCTGTGAGATATGGGTGGTGACAGCTCCTTCCATTAGCAGGAAGATTAAATGAAGTGAGAACCTTGATGCAGCGGGCTCCTCATCTGACTTTTTATCTGTCTCCAGTGTGAATCCCAGTGGATTCTTCAATCTGAACAATATGATTATAAAATAGATTGTATTCACAAGAAAAAGCCAAGGAACGGTGTCTTTAAGGAGAGTGGTAATAAGAGTCAACACAGTATGCATCTGTTGCCCAACAGCTCCGGTCCTGGAGTCCTCCTCACATCCACCCTTTCTCAATGGGAAAGAGCTCCACACCGCGTAGGGGTGTTCCTGGTTCCTCTCACTGGCTTCTGTAAACACGACTGTTTTTGTCTGTGAGGTGTTAGAGAAGCTCATTACAAAGTGCTTGCCTGAACTCGCTTCTCTTGCTCTCTGCACACCATGGTAGCTGCAGTCTGGACTAGCCCACTGTAAGATAAAAGATATATGGCTCCAGAGCCAGGCATGGAGGGGTACTCCCACGGCGGTGGGGGATAGGGACAGGGGTGGGGTGGGGGGGGGGGGGCATATGGTTCCTCAGATAAAGTCACTCTCAGCTAAGACTGATGCCCTGAGTTCCAGCCCCAGAACAATGATGGATTCCTGCAATTGTCCTCTGACCTGCACACACACACACACACACACACACACACACACACACACACACACCAAATAAGTATAATTTTAAATTAAAATGAGTAGAATTAAAGTTGTGGTGCATTAGGGCACACTTACAAATCTAACACTTAGATTTCTATCAAGTATCAGGTCTTCTCTCACCACGCACCAGTGAGCATGCGGTAGAGAAAGATGGTAAAAGTAATGAAGTCTTTGAGGTCCTCGGCTTGCGGCTCTTAAATCTCTTCTGAGAAATGGGGTGAGCTTGCCAAGTGTGTTGAGTGGACAACTAAATCTGCGGGCTGGTGGTGAGGGTAAGCGCTGGCCATACGGCTGTGGTGGGGAGAGATAATGGGTGCTATACTAGCCTTCAACTTTACTGGGACGCCAGGATGACATAAAGCGGCTCTCATCCTCCCAGAGCTGGTCAGCAAAATCCAACCACAGAATCACTGTTCCGTAACAACCACAGCCCAGGTGGACCAAGCAATTCCCAATACAGAGGAACGCACAAACTCCACAATTTCTTTATCTAATGATGTTTGTCAGGACCATTTCGGGAGATGGAAGTCCATCAAAGAGCCTTAGTTATCCAGATTTCCCGAATGTCCCGGTCACATTGAGGTCTACTCAAATTTCCTGCCAGATAAGGACGGAACAGGAAAGTGCTCACCAGTGCAGTACCTGACAGAGCATTAAGAAGATGGGCACGATTGTCCATCCGCTGGGTCAAGGAAAGGGACGGAGTAGCGCAATGCAGAGACACAAAGTGCTGTGGGAAGATTAGCCAACTTGAGCTACAACTTTGGGAAGTTACACCAGCCAGCCTGAGGCCCCCCAACATGGGGATAAACTCTCTCTTTCCTCCATTCTCCAGCAGGTGCCGCCCACTGACCAAACCCAACCAAGAACCAGGTGGCAGAGAGTACCTGGGAAGAACATCCTGAGCCCTGGAGTGGGGTGGATGAGTAGCGGGATGAAGGGTGAATTTGAGGGGCAAATGGAAGAATCTAACAGTAGTGGACATCAGAACCCAGTACACCACTCAGCATTTCACCAACCATCCCTTAGATAAAGCCACTTGCTTCAATTCCCCTCCAGCGATTCTGACGTAAAAATGGGCAAGTGTGTTAATGCCAATAGGAAGCATAATCTCTTTATTCCCTCAACACACAAGGACCCGAAATATTAATTGCACTTAAATCCCCCTGACATATTTATTTTCATCCTATAAAGAATGCCTGTTGTCGAGTGGTGACATTTTTTTCAAGAGGATAATTAAAGGGCTCAGTTTTTTCCCTTTTGAAAACCAGGTGAGCAATGTACTTACTCTGAGCAGTGACAGGGTTCTGGCTGCTTTTGAGCCCTGCAAACATTGATCAGTTAAAAGTATTCGGACACTTGCATCTCCTGAATGAGCTTGCTGTTGCCTTTCTCCCCCAGCAGCCGGGAGAGCGTTGGCATTTTTTGTTATCATGATAAATTACCCTCCCTGGTAGGTCACTCTTTTTTACCCAAAGTCACAATTTGCTCCTTCTTTAGGTCACAACCTGATTTTTCCGGGTGACAGATTTATTGCTTGCTTTGTACTCCCCAAAAACAAATCGCCAACACTGCTCAAAATACAAAACTGCCACGCGATAGCCCTGGATCGTCACCGTGGGGCTGGAACACAGGCTTCGAAGGCTCTTTCTACACTGCCCTGGTTCGGTTCGGAGAAGGAAGGATGGAGCTGATGTAAGCCACATTGCCAGTTCAAGAAACTGATGAGCAACTGCTTGTTGGTGACACCTCAGACAGCACCCACATTGCAGCTCACAAGTATCTTTATCTCCAGTTCCAGGGGATCTGACACCCTCGTCTGGCCTCTGTAGGTACTGCATGCATGTGGTACACAGACATACAAGCAGACAAAATACCAGTATGTAAAATATACATAAATTTCAAAACAGAGGAGCAAAAAAAAAAAAAAAAAAATCAGATGATCAGTATCTATTCTATATCCTAGTGTGTGACCAAAATAAACAAACCTGTTTCATTAAGCTCCTATGCAAGGAACACACTGGTAACCAAAGGTGGGATGTCCAAAATCAGCTGGTATTTATAGGAAATCTCTATACAGCAATTGCTTTCCAGCAAAACTAAGAGACCAGTACTATTACCACTCATCTGAAGTGCAGAGAGGCTGAGCAGCTGGTCTAAGATCAAACAGAAAGTTACAGAGCCAGGATCTGAACTCACGGAGTTTGACGTCTCAGGCCTGTAAGTCAGTCAGTCACCTGGGTCCCTTGGCTCAAGGGAGTGCAATGCAAGACTTCTAATCAGTAATCATCACAGGAAGGCATTGATTGCACGTGAGCTTTGTGCTGTGGACCAAAGGTGAATGCCTTAAGAATGGAAATGATTTTTCCCCCCTGAGAGCCTGATCCTCAATGGGCTGTCAATAAATAGTGATTGAAAGAACACCATTCTCAGGAGACGGAGACCTGGGCTGCGAGGAAGCTAACAGTAGTGGTAAACTATAGAGTAGACTAGGAGTCTAGAAGGAGGCTTAGGGCTTCCAAGCCCAAGGCTACTACAAGTGTGAACATCTCAGGCCATCTCCCTCTTGATAACCAGGGCTGATAGCAGTCTAGTGACAGGGCATTGTTTTTTGCTTGTGTGTTTGATGTTGAAAGAGAGGGATGGAGATGACATCCTCCCCCCAAGTACACCTTTCAGGCAGCTGTAGTTTTGGTTTGTTTTGTTTTTTTAACTTTTACTTTAGAAGACACACTTTGAAAGCTAAGATCCGGTAGCGGCTATGGTGTTGGTTTTCATCACAGGTGTTCTTCACTTCTATTTCTGTATTATTACATTTCATTCATTCATTCATTCATTCATTCATTCATTCATTTATTTATTTCGTTTTGTTTTCATTGCTTGAGATTGAACCCAGGACTTTGTGCAAGCTGGGCACGGGTTCTACCACAGGACTGTAGTCTAGGTCTGTATATGTGTCTTTTTCTTCTTCAGGGACTTGGAAGCTACTAGAAGCCGGAGTCTCAATGTTATATCTTTGTAGTTAACACTGCCAAGTTCTGCATCATGCATGATTTAATAAAAAATTCTTTTACTGAACTAATTTCTGACTGCTGAATACTGGTAACCCATAGGCTCTTCCCCTAGGAGGTAGGAAGTGGCACTTTTAGAGACATATCCTTTTATGTACAGCACATAAAGAAGCCATACATTTTAAGCTAAAAAAATATGACTGAACTAATTTTGAAGGAGGGTACAAAATATCTAGCGATTGAAAACTCATACACTTTAGTGAAACTGCTTCTGTAATATGGATACACTGTCTCCACATGGAGTTTTTGAAAAGGGATTTTCTAGTTAGGCCTCATGAAGTGATAAATATATTTTATAAGTTAATTAACTATTGAAAAGTCACCTCTGTGGTTATTCCTGCTACCAACAGTACTTTAAAATTTAGTCAAACTTAATTTAGATTCTTTTCAATTTGTTTTTCCTTTTTTTTTAAAGATTTATTTATTATGTACACAGAAGAGGGTGCCAGATGTCATTACAGATGGTTGTGAGCCACCATGTGGATGCTGGGAATTGAACTCAGGACCTCTGGAAGAACAGTCAGCGCTCTAAACCTCTGAGCCATCTCTCCAGCCCCCTTGTTTTTCCTTTTTAAGTTATCAAGTCAAAAAGCTGGGAAGCAGAATTCTAGCCCCCACCCACCCACCCACCCTTGAGCATACATACCATAGCACCCCCTTCTACACACACAGTGTTGGGGGTGGTAGTGGAAAGAACCCAGGGCGCTGAGCACTCTAGGCAAGTATTGTACCCCTGAACTACATCCCCGGTATTGAACTATTTTGTTCTCCTTAGACCAAATGGGATTTGTTTATTATAATATTAAGAATTGGGATGAGGGCCAGGTGGTGGTGGCACATGCCTTTAATCCCAGCACTCGGGAGGCAGGCGGATCTCTGTGAGTTTGAGGCCAGCCTGGTCTGCAGAGTGAGATCCAGGACAGGGAAACCTGTCTTAAAAAAAAAAAAAAAAAGAATTGAGATGATTGGATAGATGCTATGAAAATAAAATCAAACAGACTTGAGAGAGAGGAAAGGAGGAGGAGTGAAATAATATGGCCTACATAGGTTGTTTGTTAGTTCAGCCAAGAGAAGGCAGCATCTAGGACAGGAAGCTGTGAGGAAACAAGAAGGAAGGAGGCGGGCTGTCTAGCACTAGGTGTCTTTATGAAGTGTGAGTAGCCAACTCTCAACTGTCTGTGGGAGTCTACAATACAGTAACAGGATTGGCCAAAACACTTAATGTAACTTTAAAAAAATACATTTTTTAAAAATGAGTTTGAGTTCATCGCTGAAAAAGTCAGTTTGAGCCAGTCAAACTGAGAGTCGAGGACTTCCTTGTCTCAGTTCCCACAGAGACTCTTCTCTTTAGGAAATGTCTTTTTCTTGTAGTGTGTGGAGAGGTGTGCCCTACCACAGAGGGAAGCCTGTCAGCCGCAGGGCATGGGTTGAGTTTGCAGTCATTCAGACAATGTAAAGGCCCCAGGCCAAACCAGAGTTCTTACCCCACGGGCTTCACAATAGGTGTTGGGGGTGGGGCACCCAAAGGCTGTCACCGATGGAATCTCATGATGATTTCATGGCTGACTAGGTTGTACATCTACCTGGTTTGGGCCTTCTGGTCCATGAGGCCAATTTGCATAAGCTATTAGTTCTCAACCTGTGGGTCTCAATCCCTTTGGGGGTCGAATGACCCTTTCTCACAGGGGTCACCTAAGACCTAAGAAAACACAGATATTTACATTACCATTTATCACAGTAGCAGAAGGACAGTCACAGAGCAGTAATAAGATAATGTTGTGGTCGCAGATCGCCCCACGAGGAAGTGTATTAAAGAATGGCTGGGAACCACTGGCATGCGTGATCCTGAGGAAAGCTGTTTCCATTCCAGCTCTAGAGCCCACATTGTGGAACTGGCTTTGGTTTTATTTTCCTGGGAGGTGATTATGCCCTCAGAGGGAGAGCTAACTGAAACTCTGACAGGTACTTGTGAGTCACTTCCCCCAACCGCTGAAGCTTCTAGCCTGAGGCAGCTTTCTCCAAGTGAACTAAAGTTTAGTGAAGTCTGCTCAGGGCTTTTTTAGGTTATCTCAGTGGTAACTTCTGATGGCCACAGGGAGAAAACAGCAGCCATTGACAGAGGAGGAGGGATTCTATTCCCCCATTGTGGATGTGCACAGTGGTTTGGTTAGGACCTTGGAAAATTCTACAGGTCCACATAGAAGCATTTCTTTTTGGATGACATGTTATTACAGTTCATTGACCAAATGTTAATTGGAAAAACACAAGTGGGTTCAAGTCAAGGGTGCAATTATGTGCCGGAGATACCAGGAGGAAATATAACTGCTGCTAAATACAATTTTCTTTTTATCATCTTCATTGTTTTACTAGATTAATTCACCAAAAAGCTCCCCCGCACCCTCTCACTTTTTAGCCTAGTCTGGCCTAGGACTCACTGTGTAGCCCAGGCTGGCTTCAACACCTGTTCTACTCTCACGCA
>NC_050453.1:56473227-56573814 GCF_903995425.1 Onychomys torridus
TGTCCAGATTGAGTTGTGTTTCATGAAATTCATTGTTCTCTGATGGTTGATATTGAACTATGACTGAAGATTATTTGATTTGAAATGAAACCTTAAGGTTAAATATTTAGAATCCAGAGGCCATATTTGGTTCATAAAACGATGAAGAATGAAAATAATCATAACCAACTTGTGTTTATTATTACATATTTTCACAGAAAGAGCCTTGAGGACCTGAAGAGGCTCTTACAGAGAAACCGTATTTTTCTGTAGAAATGAGGTAATGAGGTTTTTACAGGATCCAGGTTGCCCAATCTGCTCCTGTAAAGCCTTCACTGACTGGGTGGTGAGGGTAAGAGCAGGAGAGTGTAGTTAGAGTTTTCCTGCCTGGCCCAGTCAGGACAAATCTCTCTTACCCGCCAGTCCCACAGTCGCTCAGACCCAACCAAGAAAGCACACAGAGACTTATATTGCTTACAAACTGTATGGCTGTGGCAGGCTTCTTGTTATCTACTTCTATCTTAAATTAACCCATTTCTGCTTATTTTTACTTTGCCACATGGCTTGTGTCTTTACATGTTGCTTCTCATGGCAGCGGCTGGCGGTGTCTCTCCCCAGCCTTCTACTTCCCAGAATTCTCTTCTCTCTTGTCCCACCTATACTTCCTGCCTGGCCACTGGCCAATCAGAACTTTATTTACACAGAGCGATATCCACAGCACCCCACAGTACGCCTTCCTCACTCCCCAGGAACCCCAGCCTCCGCTCTGCCCCTTCCAAGGCCAGTTTAAAGCTCCCTCTAGTCTTGGAGCTTCAAGGCATCACACAGGCTATGCAGCTCCCTCCGGGCCTGACATACAGCATCTCTGAAATTAAATCGTACATGTAGGTCTTTTCCGCCATGTCCGTCAAGGCCCCTTAGCCCCCCGCCCCCCACTCTGGTAAGTGCAAGAGGTGGAAGGCTGGAGAGAGACACCGCCAGCAGCCGCCATGAAAAGCAACATGTAAAGACACTGGTAAGCCACAAGCCATGTGGCAAAGTATAGACTAACAGAAATGGGTTAATTTAAGATAGAAGAAGTAGATAACAAGCAGCCTGCCACGGGCATACTGTTTGTAAACAATGTAAGTTTCTGTGTGCTTTCTTGGTTTGGTCTGAGCAACTGTGGGACTGGCGGGTAAGAGAGATTTGTCCTGACTGTGGGCCAGGCAGGAAAACTCTAACTACAGGAGAGGTGTTTTCCTGGAGCCGCATCACCCTCCTTGCTCCCTCATGGACTCAGTTCCAGCAGCACACATCTGTCCAGTGACTTTTCAATGCCTTATCCACCTTCATGTTGGGCGCCGAGAGTGTGAAGGGGATGGGTGGGTCTAACTTAGGGCATTGTATAGCCTGGACAAGGGCTTTGCCTCTGCTGAATGCTGCGCCCCACAACTCCCTCACCCCAATTTTCCCTTTCTTTCTTTCTTCCTTCCTTTCTTCTTCCTTCCTTCCTTCCTTCCTTCCTTCCTTCCTTCCTTCCTTCCTTCCTTCCTCTCTCTCTCTCTCTCTCTCTCTTTCTTTCTTTTTTTGAGACAGGGTTTTCTCTGTGTAGCTTTGTACCTTTCCTGGAACTACTCTGTAGCCCAGGCTGGCCTCAAACTCAGAGATCTGCCTGCCTCTGCCTCCCGAGTGCTGGGATTAAAGGCCTGTGCCCCTACAGCCAGCCCAGCCCCACTTTTTCAAGAATCCCCATTAACACAGTAGGAGATGAACTTTGCAATAGCTTTCTGTCATTGTTAGTGTAGCCTTTATAATTAGTTCCACTGAGTAGCACAGTGCTCCCTTAGAGCTTTAGATCTCTGTTAATGTGCTCTCCTCCGTCACAGCTGGGTTAAGCCTGACAATGGCAGGGCTATGCTTACCTTTCTCTGCATCTCTGGGACAGTATTATTGATGATTACCAGTTATAAGCCCAGGTTGTTCAAGAACTTCTGATATCCAGTCTAGTTTGGTTCAATAACAATAAAAAGCCCAGGGAAATATTAGGAAATATTAGGCAATTGTCTTAAAAAGGCTAGTCACCAGTTTGTGTGTGTGAATGTGTGTGTGTGTGTGTGTGTGTGTGTGTGTGTGTGTATGAGAGAGAGAGAGAGAGAGAGAGAGAGAGAGAGAGAGAGAGAGATTACTTCAATTATTTGTGTGTCAGCTTTTAAATATACAGGGATTTATTTATTTACTATTTATTTACTTATTTATTTTAAGACAGGGTTTAACAGTCCTGGCTATTTTGGAACTCATTGTGTAGGCCAGGCTGGCCTTGAACTCACAGAGACCAATCTGCCTCTGCCTCCTAAATGCTGGGATTAAAGGCATGCATGACTGGCCAGATTTACTTTTGAAAACTTATACTATAGGTTAATATAAAGTGAGTGAACAAGAAGAAATAAGCTGGGAAAATACGTTTGTAACACATAATGACTCATGATTAGTCCACGTATATAGGTAATATTAACAAATGAATAGCAAAAGGAATCATAATGTACTGGCATATTCCTGTAATCCCAGCTCTTAGGGAGAGGAGACTGGATGATTCTAAGTTTGAGGCCAGCCTGGGCTAAATAGTGAGATTCTTCCTAAATCAAACAATCAAAATACAACTAAAATCAGAGAAAGAGAGAGAAAGAGAGAGAGAGAGAGAGAGAGAGAGAGAGAGAGAGAGAGAGAGGAGAGATGCTAACAGCAACTGTCATAATTTTAGGAAATGCAAATTAAAGATTAGAAGGGAATTCATCACCCAGATTAAAAAATTTAAAAGTAACCTAACATAAAGCCTATAACCTCAAAAGGTATAGTCCATAATTAAAAAAAATGTTTAATTATTATTTTTTTTATTTGGTCTTATTTTGTGTTCTCTGGTGTTTTACCTGCATGTATGTCTGTGTGAAGGTGTCAGAAGTCCTAGAACTGGTGTTATAGACAGTTATGTGTTGCATGAATCCTAAATGGTCTTATAATAAAAACCCGGAGCCAGATATTAGGGTGAAAGCTGAAAGATCAGAGAAGCAGAGCAAGCCACAGCCACCACCTCTTACCTCACCAACTCCTCAGCCTGCAAGAGCGTCTGCCAGAGAGTGAGTTTCTGTTTCCTCCTGCCTTGTATTCCTTTCTCTGCCCAGCTATATCACTTCCTGTCTCAACCTTCCTAGTGCTGGGATTGAAGATATGTGATCCCAAGTGCTGGAATTAAAGATGTGTGCCACCACTGCCTGGCTGTTTCTCTTTTAGATTGGATTAATCTTGTGTAGCCCAGTGTGGACTCAACAGAAGTCCAGACGGATGTCTGCCTTGAAAGTGCTAGAATTAAAGGTGTGTGCCACCACTGCCTGGCCTCTGTGGCTAACTCTGTGGCTCTGTCCTCTGGTCTTCAGGTAAGCTTTATTTCTTAGATTACAAATATATCATCACAGTTATTAACTGCCCTGTGGGTGCTGGGAATAGAACCCAGGTCCTCTGGAAGAGTAGTCAGTGTTCTTAACCACTGACTGAACCATCTCTCCGATCCCAGTCCATAATTATTTCTACTTACTTAATTTTATTTCATTTATTTATATTTTGTTTGAACATTTTTCATTTCTTTCTTTATTTAGTGTATGTGCATGTGCATGTGTGTGTGCCATGCCTGGAACATGGGGAGGTCAGAAGAAAATTTGTTATGGGGTCAGTTCTCTTCTTTTACTTCCTAGTGTCCAGTGCCTTTACGCTCTGAGCCGTCTTGTGCCCTTTTATAATTTTATTAATAAATAAATAAATTAATTTATTTTGGTTTTTTTGAGACGGGGTTTCTCTGTGTAGCTTTGCGCTTTTCCTGGAACTCACTCTGTAGCACAGGCTGGTCTCAAACTCACAGAGATCTGCCTGCCTCTGCCTCCTGAGTGCTGGGATTAAAAGCGTGAGCCACCACCGCGTGGCATTTATTTAATTTTTATTTTTACTTTTTTCTCCTTTGAGACAGGCTCTCACTCTAGCCTTGATGGGTGGGAACCTTGCAATGCACACAAAGCTTGCTTTGAACCCACAGCTGTCCTGCCTCCCACCTGCTGCCAGGCACAGAGTGGGTGAGCGACTTACACAAGGTTGCAAAGCAGAGAAGTTACAGAGGTAGGAATCTACAGGCAGACTGGTTCTGGCATCTGAGCCCCCCTACTTCTGGCCTGTCTGCCTATATGATCCTGTAGAACTTGCTGTAGAATATGCCATCTCGACTTTTCTGTTTCCTTTGTGGCTTGGGGCTGCTGATGAGAGAGGAGCCTGTGTAGGTGGGAACTTCATTCTGAAGGGAACAGTGTTGGCTGGCCGAGGGGCAGGGCAGGAGATGAGGCAGCCTGGCAGACTGGGCAGGGAAGTGGGACTTTGTTCGAGGACTTTTTTTCCCCCCCCGAGACAGGGTTTCTCTGTAGCTTTGGAGCCTGTCCTGGACTAGCTCTGTAGACCAGGCTGGCCTCGAACTCACAGAGATCTGTCTGCCTCTGCCTCCCGAGTGCTGGGATTATAGGCATGCGCCACCACCGCCTGGCTCTCGAAGACTTTTAAATGCATATCTTCTTATCTGGAGCAGATTGCTCATCCCTGGAGTCCACGTGCGTCTATCTTGCTTGGAAATCAGAGGAGCACTTGGCACTGCTGTTTTGAGCATCCTCCAAAGAAGGAAAGCTCCGGGTGCTGAGAATTGAACTCAGGCCCTCAGAAGGAGCAGTCTTAACCACTGAGACAGTTTTTCCAATCCCTCATCATTGAATTCTTTTGTCCAGCCAATGTTTTGCTTTTAATTAAATGAAAACAAAGTTCTTTTTTTTTTTTTTTTTTTGCTTTGCGCCTTTCCTAGAACTCACTCTGTAGACCAGGCTGGCCTCGAACTCACAGAGATCTGCCTGGCTCTGCCTCCCGAGTGCTGGGATTCGAGGCGTGCGCCACCACCGCCCGGCGAAAATGAAGTTCTTGATGAACAGGAAAAAATAAAAAGATAAGATCTGTCAGAAATAGACAGATGGATAGATAGATGATAGATGAAGAGAGAAGGTAATGGTAGGGAGGGAGTGTTTAAGAATCCATCTAGAAGCCAGGCGTGGTGGCACACACCTTTAATCCCAACACTCAGGAGGCAACAGAAGAAGTGGGACATGCAGGAGGAGAGGTAACACCAAGAGCCATGTGACAGAACATCGATTAATAGAAATGAGTTCATTGCCGGGCAGTGGTGGCGCACACCTTGAATCCCAGCACTCAGGAGGCAGAGGCAGGCAGATCTCTATGAGTTCGAGGCCAGCCTGGGCTACAGAGCAAGTTCCAGGTCAGCCAGAGCTACACAGAAAATCCCTGTCTAGAAAACCAAAAGAAGAAAAAAAAAATCCATCTAGTTAGAACAAGGCCTGGTGGCTAGTGTCTGTAATCCGGGCATTCAGCAGGTAAAGACAAAAGTTCCAGTCAGAGGTCACTCTCAGCTGCATGCCAACTTGGGGTGGCTTTGCTGCCATTTCATCCTGATTTGCTTTCGTTTTTAATGAACTGGATGAAGAAAGAAGACCTGTCTGGCACCCATCATAACAAAAAAGCTAAAGGCATTGGCGGCTTGGAACATGGCTGATTATTTTGTCAGCTGGTACAGGCGTTTGAGGGTATTGCCCTCGAGATCAACGGGAGTTGGAGAGGGTGCTTTGTAGAGTTGAGAGAGACACGGAGAAAATTTAGGGAGCTTCTGTTGAGGATTGTCTGTGTATTCTCTTGGGGATTCCCTGACCACCACGACCTCTGTGATGGATCTAGGCTTCTGGGTTGACTTTTGCCCTTTCGTGCAAAAGAAAAAAAAAAAGCTCTCACTTTTCTCCTTTCCACGCATTTTCTTTAGGGACCTGTTTGCTGTGAGTGCTATTTCTGTGTGTCAGGCGGGCTTTGGAATGCCAGCATCTGACTGGAAAGTGTCTGTGCACTCAGTCTGTTCTATAGGACGGCAGAGTTTCACCCATTCTCGAGGAAAAATGGAACACATGAAAAGCAATTAAAGAGAAAAAAAAACAAAAAAAAAAAAACAAAAAAACTACGGGCTGGGGATTTAGCTCAGTGGTAGAGCTCTTGCCTAGCAAGCGCAAGGCCCTGGGTTCGGTCCTCAACTCCAGAAAAAAAAAAAAAAAAAAACTACAAAAGCTGAGTAGGCATTTTGAAGGAGAATGTCATTTCATATGGAACTTACACACACACACACACACACACACACACACACACACACTGGAAATCATGTAACTATATGGCACAGAAAGATTGGCTCTGCTAAGGAGGGCATCTGTAAGCCTTTAGCGTCGGGACAAACAGTTAGCAAGATCCCTGCTTAGTGAGAGAGGGGCTGAGAGTCTGACAGTACGCCCTCCGGTGTTGAGAAGCTTACAGGCTAAGAGTCAGCTCAAGGAAGGGGCAGAGGTAAGGGGCGGGGGACATGGTGTAGCTAACTTAGAGGAGACAGCAAGTGAAGGGGGAAGGAAATGAGGAAAAACCAACCCTACAGGCCACCTTGTGGGGCTCTTCCTGGTGTCATTTAATGTGCTTGCTTTACTGGTTACTTTCTCTCTTTCTTCCTTTCTCCTTTATTTTATTTGTCTGTCTGTCTGTCTGTCTGTCTGTCTGTCTGTCTGTCTGTTTGTTTGAGACAGAGTCTCACTGTGTATCCCTAGCTGTCCTGGAACTCACAAAGATCCACTTGCTTCTGACTCACAAGTGCTGGGATTAAAGGTATGTCCTGGGCCGGGCGGTGGTGGCCTGGAATCCCAGCACTCGGGAGGCAGAGCCAGGTGGATCTCTGTAAATTCGAGGCCAGCCTGGGCTACCAAGTGAGTTCCAGGAAAGGTGCAAAGCTACACAGAGAAACCTTGTCTGGGGGGAGTGGGGGGAGAGGCATGTGCCACCCACACCCAACTAATAAAGGTTATTTGTGGTCTTTTAAAGTCATGCTAAGTGACTCCTTTGTAGAGTGATAGCCTCTGGCTGCCCACACCCCTTGGAAAGAGAAGCAAGCATGGTACTCTCACACAACACCCCTCCCCACCAGTCACCTTGAACAACGCCACTCCAGGCAGCATCACCTGGAAGTGATAACAGTCCTCAGATATCCTGGTGTCCAACAGAGGCGGGGCTGAATCTGAGTTATTTCCAAGAGAAAACCAAGCCAGCCAAGCCCTGAGAGTTTGATAGGCTGTTTCAGACATGAATAACCATGATAGGTGTTAGAACTGCCTTTTTCTGTGGTCGGCATGATTTCTTTCTTTCTTTTTTTTTTTAAGATTTATTTATTATGTACACAGAAGAGGGCACCCGTTCTCATCACAGATGGTTGTGAGGCACCATGTGGGTGCTGGGAATTGAACTCGGGACCTCTGGAAGGGCAGTCGGTGCTCTTAACCTCTGAGCCATCTGTCCAGCTCCAGTATGTTTTCTTTAGCAGGTTAACATTATCTATCCATTGCCTTGTATGAAAGTCTCAAGAAAAGTTGCATCTTAAAATAAAGAAGCAATCAGTAAAAAATAAAAATAAAAAAATAAAGCCATGCTAAGGGGCTGGAGAGAGAGCTCAGTGGCAGGTAAGAGCACTTGCTACTCTTGCAGAGGACCTGGGTTAGGTTCCTGGCACCCACATGGTGGCTAGCAACTATCCATAATTCCAGTTCCAGGGCGATGCTGTCTCTGGTCTCCAGAGGCATCACAGGCATGTGGTGCACAGACATACATGTAGGTAAGGCACTTACATATATTAAAAATAAATAAATCTTTTTTTAAAAAAACTAAAATAAAATGACACTAAGATTGAGAATTCCAATGAAATTTGACCCCCAAGAGGGCAGTGCCTGTTCATCTACTCCTGACTTGCTGATTTCACTCACACTTTCGATTTCACTCATTCCATCCTTCATCCCTGAGGCCACATGTGTGGTAATACCCTGGCAGCGCAACCAGTATCCGTGTTAACATGAGCTCACAGAAGGAAAATCAAAATGGGCTCTTTAAGGCTGACAGGCCTCTTAATAGCTTCCCCTCCCACCATCTCTGAGGAGAGAGGATGACGTGTAGGAAGGGAAAAGGAAAGAAAGGGGAAGAATGCTCTCATCCTCTAGGACTAAGGCTGAAATTATCCATCAACTCTACACACACACACACACACACACACACACACACACACACACACTAACAGAAAATGTCAATGAAACAGAGATGACAAGGCAGCCAGCCTTTCTTGACCTTAGACTGACAGCATCTGGTGTTGTTTGCCGAAACCCACTTTCCCCAGATGGTTACACCTCAACAGCATCTGAGATCATACTTCACCCTCACCCACCTGGACCATTTCTAAAGGGGCGTGTCTGCACCTGGGACTCAGAAGTCCCAGCCTTACTCTTTCCCACTTGAACACAGAGTCTTGAAAGGAAGCAACCAGTCTGCCTGAACCAGCATTGTAGGACCAGCATCTTATGTGCCTATCCTGAAGTCGGTGTCCAATAACGGTTTAAATTGGTACCCCATAAACAGGGTTTGGTGACCCATGTCTTTTTGTTTGTTTGTTTGTTTGTTTGTTTGTTTGTTTGTTTGTTTTTTGAGACAGGGTTTCTCTGTGTAGTTTTGGTGCCTGTCCTGGATCTCACCCTGTAGACCAGGCTGGCCTCAAATTCAGAGATCCATCAGCCTCTGTCTTCCGAGTTCTGGGATTTAAAGGCATGTGCCACCACTACCCAGCTAGGTGACCCATGTCTTTAATCCCAGCTATAGACTGATTTTTCTTTAGGCCAGCTCACAAATATAAATATATATACAGAGATTTGTTAATTATGAAAGCTCAGCCTTAGCTTAGGCTTGTTTCTAACTAGCTCTTATAACTTGTTAACTCATTTCTTTTTTTTTGTTTTTTTTTTTGTTGTTGTTTTTGTTTTTGGAGACAAATATATATATATATATATATATATATATATATATATATATATATATATATATTATAATATATATATATATGACACAGAGATTTGTTAATTATGAAAGCTCAGCCTTAGCTTAGGCTTGTTTCTAACTAGCTCTTATAACTTAAATTAACTCATTTTTTGTTGTTGTTGTTTTTGGTGTTGTTGTTTTTGTTTTTTGAGACAGGGTTTCCCTGTGTAGCTTTGCACCTTTCCTGGAACTTGGTAGCCCAGGCTGGCCTCGAACTCACAGAGATCCGCCTACCTCTGCCTCCCGAGTGCTGGGATTCAAGGTGTGTGCCACCACTGCCCAGCAATTAACTCATTTCTATTAATCTATGTGCTGTCACATGACTCTTGGCGTTATCTCTCCTCCTGCATGTCCCACTTCTTCTGTGTCCAACTGGGGACTCCGCTTTCTTCTTCCCTGAGACCTCTCTGTCTCTGGAAGTTCCACCTAACCTCTTACTGCCTAGCTATTGGCCATTCAGCTATTTATTAAACCAACCACAGTGACACATCTTCACACAGTATAAAGGAATATTCTGAAACACCCAGAATATAGAAGGCAGAGGCAGGTAGATCTCTGTGAGGTGGAGGCCAGCCTAGTCTATATATTGAGTCCCAGGACAGCCAGGACTATGCATCAGGATGCTGACTTAAAAGAAAGAAAAAAAAAAAAAAAAAAAGGTGGGTGACCAGTAAATCTTTATCAGCACATGAAATGAGCAAACATTTGAATCACTAAAGAGGTTGTCTACTGTACCTCATGCCTAAAGAGCATTTCCCCATTATAAAGTCAAAAGCAAGTATGATGGCAATTGCCCAGAGAATTCAGATACAAACAAGTCACTTTAAATACCTATTTCAAAAGAACTTTCATCTTTTAAGTTCTTCAGTTCTTGACTATTTTTAGATGTATAAATCTGCCTACAAGGGCTTCTTTCCACTGTTAAGTAGAAGTTGTAGGAAGCTATTGAGTTGGATTGTGTTCTAGCACTGGGCTCAACAGCACAAAGCAATATGGTGTCATTCATGCTAAATGAACCTGTTCACTGAGGTGTATACTCATCACTGAGTTCCTGTTGCTCAGAGGCTAAAGGATACTCAGCCCTAGGCAGCTACAATTAGAGGTTTCTACCTCACTTACATTCCCTATACATAAACCTGTTCTAACCCTGATGGACACCCATATGCTAATCATTTGGTTGTCTTGTTTGTTGTTTTGCATTTTTCTCAGATAACTGTTATTTTATTTGTATGTTTGTTTGTTTGTTTATTGAGACAGAGCCCTATAGCTCTGGCTAGCCTGGAAGGCACTGTGTAGACCAGGCTATCCTAGAAACTCAGAGCAATCCTTCTGCCTTCGCCTCCTGAGTGCTGGGATTAAAGGCATGTGCCACCATGACCACCTCAAATAGTTTAAATTTGTTTGTAATTTTTTTTTTTTTTTTTTTTTTTTTTAAGCTGAGGATCGAACCCCGGGCCTTGCGCTTGCTAGGCAAGCACTCTACCACTGAACTAAGTCCCCAGCCCTTATAAAATTAAACACTTTAAGTTTTTCATTTTTAGCACTACTGAGGGTGGGCAATGGATTTTTCTTCCCCCTTACTAGGCCATTTTGGCATAAGTGTGCATTAGTTTGTTTTGGTTTTGATTATTTTCTGTGTATGGATGTTTTACCCACGTGTATGTGAATGCACCACTTACATGCTTATGTTTATTACCTTGTGTCAGAAGAGGCCACTGGGTTCCCTGGAACTGGAGTTATAGCTACCATACAGGAGCTGGGAGCCAAATCTGGGTCCTCTAGAAAAGCAGCCAGTGCCCTTAACTACTGAGCTACCAAGTGCTGGGGCACAGGGGGCTGGGGAAGAATTCAATGGTTAAGAGTACTGCCTACAGCCCATTCTCCCCAGCATCTAGAACCTACTGTTCTATCTACTCTGAACTTTCTCTGAGACCAAGTTTTCCTATTGTTTTGCTTTAATTTTTTTTTTAATTTCACATATAGATAATCTCATTTTGGTTTTTTGAGACAGGGTTTCTCTGTGTAGCTTTGCGCCTTTCCTAGAACTCGCTGTGTGGCCCAGAGATCTGCCTGCCTCTGCCTCCCGAGTGCCCGGCCTGGATAAGATCTCAAAGTTCTTATCTTTCTATACTTTATCATTTCCTTGTCAGAAGAATTTTTTAGCTGCACAGTAAAGCTGGACAGGGGATACAGAACTCTCTCCCTCCGTTACCAAATTTCCTAGCAGGGTGTTTTACTGAGGTCACCCTGACTCAACATCATCACCCAGAACTGGGGGACTTGAGTCCACTCTTGTCCATTCTGTAGGTCTGGACAGATGTACAGTGACTTGCAGAGCAGATTCAGTGTCCTGACAGCCCTCTGTGCTTCCCCTGCCCTGGTTCTCAGAGCGCCAACAACTAGAGAACGGTGTAGTGCCAGATTCCAACACCGCTCCAGGGAATCCTGGTGTTCAGACTCCAAGAGCTCCGGGTAAGAGGGATGAAAGAATGCGCAGGTTTCCTCTTGGTTGTTGTTGGTGGTGGTCGTTTGTTTTGGTTTTGGTTTGGTTTGGTTTGGTTTTTTGAGACAGGGTTTCTCTGTGTAGCTTTGTGCCTTTCCTGGAACTCGCTTTGGAGACCAGGCTGGCCTCAAACTCACAGAGATCCGCCTGTCTCTGCCTCCCAGTGCTGGGATTAAAGGCGTGTGCCACCACCGCCTGGGCCTCTTGTTTTAGCAGCTGCTCACCTGTGAGGCTGTTCAGAGGCACCCTCAGGGGTTCTCCCTCCAATCTTCTCCACCCCAGCCCGCCTTATCTAATCACCCTCCCCCGTACATTCTGTTCTTTCCAGTCCCTTGATCTATCTTTAGGCTCCTTCTCACCTGAATGCTCCCCATTCTTTCCTCCTCCCCACCCATCCATCCTTCAAATCCAGGCACCTCCACCCAAGCTGCTACTGAGTCCTCCAACACGCAATGTTGCCTTCCCCTATGAACACACTGCCAGTGTGCCCTTTGAGCCCTGGGTGACAGCTCCATCATTTGGCCCTGTTAAGATACTGGGTTTTACTGCTGGTTAAATGTTCATACGCACAGGTCTTGCCTCCTCCACTGAGTTGTAAACACCTAAAACACAATGGCTCTGTTGTCCCCTCCAGGGAATAGACAGAGATCTCTGAACTTCTTTGCACCTACCAGGATCTATGGCATTTTCACCAAAATCAACGCTCAGAAGATTCAAAAGTTCATCTCTTAGCTGGGCAGTGGTGGTGAACAATAGGCTGATCTCTGTGAGTTCAAAGCCAGGCTGGTCTACAGAGTGAGTTCCAAGACAGGCTCCAAAGCTACAGAGAAACCTTGTCTCAAAGAAAGAAAAAAAAAAGTTTGCTCTTAATAAGTTTCAGAGCAGCTGGGACAGACTCATAAACCTGGGTCTCTTGGTTCCCTCCGGCTGATCCAGACTTACCTCCAAGGCAGCTTCTCAGTAAAGGTTCTAGCTTCACTAGGTAACTGAGTCACCCAGAGCTAACTGTACCAGCCTTTCCCCACCCCACACACAATCGGTTCACTGTGTTGCACAGATAAATAGCTGGAATTGTGTATTGCAGAGAAATTTTAAATTGCTGGAATTATGTATGGCCAACAAAATCTGAACACCAGGGCCTATTTCTATGGAAATTCCATCCCATTTCAACCTGCACTGGCATGCTTTCGTGAAGCTAGCCCCTGGATCTCATGAAAAGAGAAAGTACTTTGAAAGTATTTCCGTAGAAATAAATCCATCTGGGTATGTTCTCTTTTGGTGTTCTTATAGGTGTGAAAACAACTGGAACAGGAAACACTGAAAGGCGTGTTTGTACATGAGGGTGACCTGGCTTGGCTGATGGAAGGCCATTTTCTTTTCAAAAGCTGTTTTAGTACCATGGAAAGAAACCCTTCTTTTTCGAGCCCATACCTTAGAAGAAAGAAAATACGGTTGGTGACCATTAGTAAGCTTTATTTTATTTACTAAGATAAGATTTATAGCTTCAAGTAAGACTAAACTCACACACTACCCACAATTACTTTGCAACACAGAATAAGCTTTCCAAGCCTCTTCGTAAATGCTGGGCTCTCCAGGAACCATGAAAATTCTGGGACACCCTTGCAACAACAACCTTAAAGAAAGGGCCAAATCACCACTCGGAGTGGGAGGAACAGTACCTGTCGGAAAGGTGGGGTGTGGAAAATTACCACTCAACAGTTTGAAAGAGGAGGGTTCCTTCTGTTGCCTTTGAGGCCCTTCCTCTCTCTCTCCTCCAGGTTCATCCCTATCTGGCAGCAATCCTCAGCCTGAGGCTACAGGCATGAGTCACCGTAACTCAGCTGAGATAGTTTTTGTTTTTTAATTATTCTTATTGCACTCACTTGTGTATGTGTGCACGCGCTTGCACGTGTGTGGAGAAAGCCAGAGGACACCTTGCAGGACTTGGTTGTCTCAATCCACTTTGTGGGTCCTGGGGATGGAACTCAGGATATCTGAGTTGGTGGCAAGCACTGGGACAGTTTTGTTTGATGGTGGGTTTGATTATTTGTGGGGTTTTTTAAAATGTATTTATTGGTTCTTTTCATATAATATATTTTGATTGATTATATTCTTTCCCCCAACTCTTCCCAGTACCTCGCACGTCCCTCTCCACCAAACTTCATGAGGGGAGAAATAAACCTATGCGGAAAAGGAGGCAGAAATATTATAAGAGCCAAAGGTGATGGCTGACTCCAAGGAAACAGAATCTTCCAGACACAACAGCACTGGTGCTCATAGGAACCCAGAGAGACATAAAAACCTGCGAGCCAGACAGAATCCCAGCCCTGAGGATACACACAGCCCCACCCTTATCAAGAAGCTATTTGCAATGATAATAAGTTTACTCCAATGGAGAGTCACTGAATCTGTCAGTCAGCGCGAGGGCAGGTGTCCATGTTTTTATGTGCTTTTTTGTTGGGTTTTAAATTTTTTTCTTTTTGGTTTTGTTTGTATAGTTTGATTTTGTTTTGTTTTGTCTGAGGAAGAGACAAGGCTGCTTTTAAATGCACTTAGACCAATAGATAATTCTGTGGACCGGAGTAAAAAGTAAAGCAGTGATTCATATTTGTTGATACATAAAATCAGACATCTAAATAGGATTAATTGGCTTTAAAGTCCAATAGAAAGTACCAAGTGTGATGGGGCAAGCCTTTGATCCTATCACTCGGGAGGCAGAGGCAGGTGGATCTCTGTGAGCATGTATCTCTAAATAAATAGGAATAAAGTTGGACTGGTGACACAGAACTGACAAGCCAGCATTCAGAAAGTAGAAGCAGGAGGATCACAAGTTCAAGTCCAATGTTATTGGCCAACCTTATCTACATTGTGAGCTCCAAGTCATGCCCTATCTCCAAAGACCAAAGGGAACTAAAATAAACAAACAAAAAACCAGGTGGGGCTGGGGTATAGTCAGGTGACAGATGCTTGTCAGGCACACATGAGGTTCCGGGTTTGATTCCCAGCACCGAAAACAATAAATAATAATAATAATAATAATAATAATAGAATCACCCAGAAACAACAAAAGGCAAATATCAAGAGAAAATGAAAATGGTAAGCACTAAAATAAATATATTCAAAGTTTTACAGCTCTTTTAGAATTTGTCTAGAAGGTTTTCTGACTTTCGTCGAGACCCTCCCCAATTATAAATATACTTATAAATATATATATATTTATTTATTTATATATGCCCCCCCAGACTACCACCACCCTCCCTGATGGGTTGGGACACTTCAATAAATCTAATGACATACTACTAAAGTACATTCCCATCCCCATAATATTTTTTAAAGACTGATGTTTCTTGGTTTTAATTATGAGTGCACATGACTCTAAGTGTGGATATGTGCACATGACAGCTGGTGCTGGAGGAGGCTGGAGGTATCAGATCCTCCTGGAGTTGTAGTTAAAGGCAGTTGTGAGCAGCTGACGTGGGTGCTGGGAATTGAACTCAGGACCTCTGGAAGAGCAGCAAGTGATCTTAACCACTGAGCCATCTCTCTCACCTGATATTTTAATGTAATATTTTGGGCAATAACACTAATTTGCAGTATGTCATCTGCTCAGTTGGACCTCTTGGCTCTCGGGAGTGCAGAAAGTACATGAACTGAATTTTTTAAATGACAGAAATGTTCTGGAACCAGACTGTCTATAGCCACAGCTGCTGGCTGAGCTTGGAAGGCATCTAAAGGGTCATGAGAACAAGTGAGGAAACAAATCTGTGCGGAAACAACTCACTTTTATGTCTAGAAGTGAATTGTGGGGGTGTCTGAGTCATAGAGAGATTTTGCATGTGCAAAGTCTTGGGTTCAACTCAGCACACACACACACACACACACACACACACACACACACACACACACACAAAGCAGGATATAAATCCAGCACTAGAGAAGCTTAGGCAGGGGGATTGTAAGTTTGAGGCCAACAGGGGCTACAAAGCAAGGTGTGTGTGTGTGTGTGTGTGTGTGTGTGTGTGTGTGCATTACTAAGTAGAGAATACTAATCCATTGCTCAATCAATGATTTACTGTTCTTCAGCCTGAGAGTCTCATCTCTAGAATCTGAAAAGTCATCTCCAACATTAAACAGATACAGGTTCAAACCACCTCAGCTCTCAAAGACACCTGGTGTCTCAAAGACACCAGGACAACTACTTCATCTAAGGTCTCAGGATCAAATCAGGACTGCTCATGTTTGTGATACTCTGTTTGTCCTAGTCTTGTAGAAATCTACAAATAGAGAGGGGGGGTGTGGATTTTTTTTTTTTTTTTTGCTAGAGCTGAGGACCGAACCCAGGGCCTTGTGCTTGCTAGGCAAGCACTCTACCACTGAGCTAAATCCTCAACCCCTGGAATTTAAATCTTAATTGCTTTGGAGCCTGATGTCGAGGTACACACCTATAATTCCAGCACTTGGGAGGCAGAGGCATGAGTTCAAAGCCAACCTAAACCATGTAGAGAGTTCAAAGCAAACCTGGGTTGCATGAGACTTGTCTAAAAAGCACAAATAAACAAATTCTTTGAGAGAATTGGGCGCTTGAGTCAGATGCAGCCAGATTTGGTCTATGTAACAAGATTGAACCACGCCCACAGTTCACTTCTAGACATGTAAACAAGTTATTTCAGTTTAGATTTATGTTATCAGTTCTCCTGACACTTTGGGTGTTTCATTAACTCAGCTAGCAGCTGTGGCTAGCCAAGGCTACACACCATGAGACCCTGTCTAAAACAAACAAACAAAACAAACACAAATCTTTGGAATAGTTAATAATAACAAATGAAACTAATTTTGTTTTTTCCTTATTTTTATTTTACACATATGGTTGTTTTGCTCGCGTGCATGACTGTGTACCACCCAAATGCAGTGCCCTCAGAGGTCAGAAAAGGGCCTTGTATCTTCTGGAACTGGAGTTTCACAATGTGAGCCACTGTGTGGGTGCTGAGAATCAAACCAGCCTCCTTTGGAAGAGCAGCCAGTGCTCTTATTCTCTGAGCCATCCCTCCAGCCCTGGAACTAATTGTAATATTAAGTTAATAACATATTAAAAATTAATTAGCTATTACTAGTTTGTTTATCTCTGTCTGGTGAACAAAAGCCACCAACCACACCCTGGCCACATACTTCAATCAGTACATTGGTGTCCATGAAACTGGCATAGATTTAAAGGTCCTTTGAAGAAATCCAGTGTTCCACAGAGCTACAATTTAATCTTCCTTGCTAGCAAGGTTCCCTGCCTTGGCCCAGTAAGTATGTCAAGCACCACAGTATCTCCAGACATCCTTGTGCTTTCATTGTGAATAAAATCCTCATCTTCAGCTAGGTAAGGGTTCATTACAGTAATTATGCTTCCTAGTCCCCTTCACTGTCACATGACCATTGTAGTAATATTTGGCTACTGGGATGCAAGCAGAAGTCATATGTGCATCTCCCATGAGATACACCCTGAGCTTCTGCTGGAAAAAAAAAAAAATGTGGCAATGATGATTCATGAAAACCAAAGTGGCCGGGCGGTGGTGGCACTCGCCTTTAATCCCAGCAGTCAGGAGGCAGAGCCAGGTGGATCTCTGTGAGTTCGAGGTCAGCCTGGGCTACCAAGTGAGTTCCAAGAAAGGCGCAAAGCTACACAGGGAAACCCTGTCTCAAAAAGAAAGAAAGAAAGAAAGAAAGAAAGAAAGAAAGAAAGAAAGAAAGAAAGAAAGAAAGAAAGAAAGAGGGAGGGAGGGAGGGAGGGAGGGAGGGAGGGAGGGAGGGAGGGAGGGAGGGAGGGAGGGAGGAAAGAAGGAAAACCAAAGTGATGTCTTGGCCCCTGCGGTCAAAGCACATGCCAAGGGAAGCCAGAACCCTAGGTGTTCCGTATCTGTGGAGCCATTGTAGCCAACCAAGATTAGCTGTACTATGTAAGTGAAAAACATTCTCAACAGGTTGAAACCACTGTTATTTTGAGTGATCCCAATTCATAGTTGAGCCCAGTTCAAACTAGTATACTCATTATGTTTTACTCAGGAATGATTGCTGCACTTCTCAGGAGTGCTTTAGGACAATCTTCATCCAAGATGGCATTATTATCTTGAGAAGAACTATGTTCAAATGAGGGTCCAGATGTCTGCGCTCATTAAATGTGCATTAATACAATTGGGAAGACTGTTTTTTCCTCCTCAAAGCTCCTCTGGCAGGTGCAGAATGGGGAGCTGCCGCAGTGAGCCTAAAGACAAGAAAAGCCATCACTTGCTTTCCATCTCCATGATTCCGGAAATTCTGGAACTAGCCAGAACATAAGGACTCAGTCCTGTGGCAAAACCCAGAGAGGGAAAGGCCTCCAATTGTCAGCTGCCTGTCTCTCATCTGCTATTTCCTCCAGAATCTCTCCTTCACTCCCACCTAGCCATGCTGACTGCCTTCCTCCTTCATGATCAGAGGAACCAATGGCTCTTGCCAGTCAAGGCTGGTCCTTGGTGTGTAGGAGAAAAGAGGAACTAGTCTGGATACAACTGCAATTCCCAAACATCTTTGTTTGCTGTCGTATCCCCAGGTTCTAAGTTTTGCCTATGGAGAGATTATGGGTGGATTCTACAGCTATACACACTTTTTTAAAAAAAGATTTATTTATTTATTATGTATACAGAAGAGGGTGCCAGATATCTCATTACAGATGGTTGTGAGCTACCATGTGGGTGCTGGGAATTGAACTCAGGACCTCTGGAAGAGCAGTCAGTGCTCTTAACCTCTGAGCCATCTCTCCAGCCCCAAAATACACACTTTTTGAAATGGTATTCATTTACTCATGACTACCAACTCATTCACAAGTGGCTTCCAGTGGCAGGTCTATGTGATACAACTTTATTCTCTTGTGAGAATATATCGGAAGCTAGAGTTCACTCATGCAATTTAGTTGCTCCCCAATTTCCATGAAGGGTTAGTTCCAGATGCCTCTCCAGGCATCAAGACCATCTAGTCCTCTATAAAAGATGGCTGCTTCTGTGTGGTCTGTTGCATATTCTCCTATATGCTTTACATCATCTCTAGATACTTTAATACCTAATACTATAAATGTTGCATGTATGTTTAACACCTGGGCAATATTTAAAATACTTTGAGTTGGCTGAAACTATGATACAAAACCCAAGGATGGGGTGCTGACTGTATCTGTGTCCTATGTAAATCATGTGTAAAGCAACCATTTGAGAGAGAGAGCACTTTCACCCTCACAGCATCTATTTTGGCAATCTCTTCCAAGTATCGGAACTGGGTATAATGGAGAACATTGAAAGAGAAGTCAGAAAGTGCTTGCTTCCAAAGATGTTATATTGGAATATGTGTACCATTGGGCCTGGCGACTCCTGCCTACAGTCCCAACACCTGGGAGGCCCAAGTGGGATGGGGGGGCAGGAAAGGTGGGGGGGTTACTGTGAATTCAAGGTGAGCATGGCTACTGGGAGAGACCCAGGGTTTTGTTTGGCTCTAAAGGCATACATACACACAGAACTTCTGTAGGGGATGTGTAACAAGGACAAAGGGAAAGGCAGAGAGCTGGCTCCCGGCTGGGGACCTCAGTGAGGCATCAGCATTCCACTTTGAGTGACCTCTTGTTGCTGATTAACTGCCTGCCCGTTTGCGTTCACCTGAGTCTCAGGCTGAACTGAAGAAATTCCTAGAAAATCTGATTTTACAACTTCCTTATGAGAGCTTCTGAATACTGACTTAGGGTGAGCACTCACTAAATAATGAATGGATGAGTGGGTGGGTGGGCAGATGAATGGGAAGTATCCCAAACCTTTTATCTCCAGTCTTCACCCTCCTTCTCTCTAGTATGGCCCTAATTAGTCCCCATAGATAAGGCTGTTAAAATCAGTTTGAATGGAAACCTCTATATTGAACACAAATGCTGATCTGGAAGAATATCAAGGAGAGGCCATAGTGCCATTTTCCGAAGGGAATTTCTAACGGACCCAAGAAACAAAGCCATGCTGAAGGATCTACTATAGCCAAATAATGGAAGTTTGGTAAGAGCTGGCTTGCTTTGATCTGCAGGTACCAATGTCCCAAACATTACAGGCGAAATGTAAAAACCTCCACAACAACAGGGTTCTCCAAGGTTCCTCTCCCGGGCACAAATCTATCTAACCAGAAGAGTTAGAAGACACCACTTGATGTTATCAATATGTAACCTTCTGGTGAACTAAAACTTAAAAAAGAGGCAATGCCAGGCATGATTGGCTGTGCCTGTGATCCCAGCACTCAAAGGCAGAGGTGGGAGTATTGCCATGAATTTGACTCCAGGCTAAGGCTACACAGTGAGTTCCAGGCCAGCCTTCCAGCCTTAGCTATAGTCTAATATCTTGACTAAAAAATCCAAAACCAAAAATCAGTCAGAAAGGATTCCATTCCTGCAAACCAAGATCAATCCTTTCTTGAGGGTGTGGCCGACTTGACCTAATTCTGTTCTCTGTTGTTGGTGGTTTTTTGTTTTTGTTTTTGTTTTTCTCTTTTGGGGGGCCTGATACCCAGCTCCCAAATAAATCATATACGGAGACTTATTCTTAATTATGAATGCCTGGCCTTAGCTTGGCTTAGCTTCTTGCCAGCTTTTCTTAACTTAAATTATCCCGTCTACTACCTTTTGCCTCTGGGCTTTTCCCATTCTCTTACATCTGTAAATCTTACTCTTACTCCATTGTAGCATGAATCTTAAAGGTACTTGTTAATGAAACTCAACCCGAGGCCAGTTATTGGGGTGAATGCTGGAAGATCAGAGACACAGAACAAGCTACGGCTATCTCACCTTGCTAGTTCCTCAGGTGGTCTTGTTTCCTCAGACTGGAAGCTTCTGAGTCCTCATCCCAATGGCTCTCAGCTGGACTGTGTTGCTCCAAAGCTTAACTAACTACATGCTTTTTCCTCTTTAGTTCCTGGTCCTCACGCCTTATATACCTTTTTCTTTCTGCCCCCATTCCCTGGGATTAAAGGCGTGGGTCACCATGCTTAGCTGTTTCTAAAGTGGCCTTGAACTCAGAGATCTGGCTAGCTCTGCCTCCCAAGTGCTGATTAAAGGTGTGTACCACCACCGCCCAACTTCTGTTATGGCTTACTCTTCCCATTTTCTAGCCACCATTTCTGGCTCTGTTCTAGTGGCTGTCTGTTCTCTGACCCCAGATATGTTTATTTCGGGGAACACACAATATTTCAGGGAACATAATACCTACCACACTCCATGACTTGCTATGTAGCTGGGTGGCTGGCCCCTGATAACCTCCTTCTTCTCTGGCTACTTCTTTCCCAGATTTCTCCTCCTATTTATTCTCTCTGGCTACCTTTCTATTTCTACCATTCAGTTTTTTATTAGACCATCAGGTGTTTTAGACAGGCAAAGTAACACAGCTTCACAGGGTTAGATAAATGCAACCTAAACAAAAATAATATTTTACAACACTTCTCTGAGAAAAAGACATTCTAGCATCACACTAGGGGCCAAGTATTGTCAGATTTTTTTTTTCTTTGGGCCACCAGCTCACAAATAATGACACAGAAACTTATTGATTATGAAAATTCAGCCTTATTTTAGGTTTGTTCCACTAGCTCTTATAACTTAAATTAACCCATATTTTTATTAATGTACATTCTACCATGTTGTTCTTATCTCTCTCCCATTTTGTATGTCTAACTCATTCCCATCACCCCTTTCTTCTTCCCAGAGTCCTCTCTGTCCCTGGAAGTCCCACCTAACCTCTTCTTGCCTAGTGATTGACCATTCAGCTCTTTATTAAACCTATCAGAAGATGCCTTGGCAAGAACACATCTTCACAGTGTAAACAAATATTCTACAACAGCCAAGCCTCCAATATACGTGGTTCTGGGGGACATTCTACTCTCATACCACAGATGATACAAGGGAGAGGAGCTCACCCCAGCAGTGAAGCTGGGCAGCTACACTAACAGCATTTATCCCTGAGAAACACCCAGACCCCACATCTCTGAGTGAGCAGGAATTGTGACCAAATTAGCAAGGCCAAGCCTTATGTGTTGCTGTCATGTTTCTTAACTGGCCCCTTTGGTTAATGTGGCATGAGAATGTGTTCTGGAGACCCTGGCACTGATGACTACTTTGTCCCCAAATGTAACATAATCCGCATATACTATTGGCCAAAGGAATTCAGAGTAGCAAATGTTTGATTCCAAGCACTGGGGAGGTGGAGGCAGCAGTATAGAGTTAAGGATCATCCTTGGCTACATAGCAAATTCAAGACCAGCTTGGGGTACATGAGACCATGCCAAAAAGAAAAAGAAAGAAGTAAGTGTGTGTGTGAGAGAGAGTGTGTGTGTTTCTGAAAAAAAAATCTGGTTTTTCTTTTACTAACTACATGGCTCATGGTTTTTCAAGACAGGGTTTCTCTGAGTAGCCCTGGCTGTCCAGGAACTTGATCTGTAGACCAGACTGACCTCCAACTCAGAGATTCACCTACCTCTGCCTCCAAATGCAGGGATTAAGGGTGTGAGCCACCACCACCCAGCTGAACCATCAACATCTCTTATCTCTGCTTTCATCCTCTTTCTTCTCACAGTGTATTAAAATGTATTATGATTTGCACATGTTTGTATGTATGTTCACATAATTTATGTATACCATGCATGTTTAGGAGTCCTTGGAATCCAAAGGAAGTCAGATTCCCTGGAACTGAAGTTATGGACAGTTTTTAGCTGCCATGTGGGTGCTTGAAGTAGAACCCAGGTGCTGGGGGATATCTTTTTGTACATTGTGAACATAAGGTGTTCCCATTGGTTAATAAATAAGCTGTGTTGGCCTATGGCAAGGCAGCTTAGAAGCAGGCGGGAAATCCAAGGAGAGACAGGAAAGAGAAAGGCAGAGTCTGGAGAGATGCCAAACTGCTATCCAAGGAGCAACATGTAATGGGACGCAGATAAGGCCACAGAATACATGGAGATACATAGATTAATAGTTATGGGGTGAGTTAAGCTATAAGAGTTAGCTAGCAAGAAGCCTGCCATAGGTCATACAGGTTGTAAATAATATTAAGCCTCTGAATGATTATTTTATAAGCAGCTGAGGGACTATAGGCCAGGCGGACCAGAGGAACATGGGACCTCGAGGCTGGGCAGGACACAGGAAAACTGCCGTCTACACCCAGGTTCTCTACAAGAACATCCGCTGGCGAGGGGGTGGTGGCGCATGCCTTTAATCCCAGCACTCAGGAGACAGAGCCAGGTGGATCACTGAGTTCAGGCCAGCTTGGTCTACAGAGCGAGATCTAGGACAGGTACCAAAACCCAAAACTACACAGAGAAACCCTGACTCAAAAACCAAAACAAACAAACAAACAATAAACCATCCACTGCTCTTAATGCCAGACCCAAGCACAGTGTTTTCTAGCATACTGTCTTAGTCAGGGTTACTATCACTGTGATGAAATACCAAAGCAACTTGGGGAGGAAAGGGTTTATTTGGCTTAAGCTTCCACCTCACAGTTCATCACCAAAAGAAGCTGAGACTCAAGCATGGCTCAGCCAGGAGGCAAGAGCGGCTGAAGAGGCCATGAAGGAGTGCAGCTTACTGGCTTTAGCATCACATGCCATATCAGACTAGACCAGACTCATCATTCACCATCTGTGTGGTCTGAACCAAGTTATTAGGCATCTCTGAGTTTTAATTTTATCACACTGTGTGATACTCACTTCACAGGGGTTTTGTGAAGTCATAAAGATCAGTAAGTTAACATTCTTGAAACATATGTGGGATATGACAATAATCAAGAAATGTCCACATTCACTATTTTCTCATTTTAAACATTTCTTTTTTTTAATAATTTATTTTATATGCATTGGTGTGAAGGTGTCAGATCCCCTGGAACTGGAGTTACAGACAGTTCTGAACTGTCATGTGGGTGCTGGGAATTGAACCCGGCTCCTCTGGAAGACCAGCCAGTGCTCTTAACCGCTGAGTCATATCTCCAGCCCCACACTCACTATTTTCAAAATTAATGGTATTAAGTACCTCAGTACACGACACCATCGCCAGCTGACCGCTCAGAAAAATTTGCTATTGTAGCATTACCTACAAATTCGAAGCATAATGGGTTGCTATTCTGTGCCCTTGACTTTTAGGCACCACTAGGAAGTATTAACTCCTAAAATGGGCATTGGGGATGGGTGAGGAAATACAGAGGAGCCAATAGACTTTTCCTTGCCTCAGCTAGTTTTTGTTGCTCTATTCCTAACCAGATAAAAGACTACTTAAGCGATTTATAGACTCATGAGAAATACTCTAAAACTTTGAAGCTGAGGTTTCCAAATCATGAGTGAGAGTAGCTCAGTTTCAGTGATGGAATGTGTCAAAGCCCATGTATACAGTGTAAAGACTATGTCCTTAATTATGTCATCAGCCTGCGACAGTGTCCCAGCTTAAAAAGCGGGCAGGCGGGCCCTCTGTGTCCTTCCCTTTCTTTTTCGGCTCTCTTCCCTCCGAGTGCTCTCTGTTCTCTCTCTCTCTCTCTCTCTCTCTCTCTCTCTCTCTCTCCCTCCCTCCCTCCCTCCCTCCCTCCCTCTCCCCCCACCTCTCAAAAAAGCTCTAGAAAGGTAACCATGGCTCATGACTTTCCTCTAACAACTCCTCCAAATAGCAGCGCCAATTTAACCAACATACAGCAACTGCAAAGAGCTACTGGTCACGGGCCCTTCCCTTGGGAGATTCACAAAAAGCATTATCTTGCTAAGGGCTTCAGTTTTAAGTAGAGAATAACAAAGAATAGCGAGCCGTGACAACAGATTGACACATTCTATGATAAACTGCTCAATGAGAGGCAAACAAGTTTCTCCCAACATAGACAAAGCAAATTGAACAGTTGAATCAAAAGCGGTTTGTATTTTCGTGACTCAGTGATTTTTTTACGATAAAAGCAATTACCCAGGAGCTGCCTCATGAGTGAGTAGAAGTCAGGATGGGACATCGGACAGTGTGCTTTTGCTGACTCCTGGCTCTTGGATGGTGGTAAGCCTCTCGCCCAAACTCGGCCATGCTTCTATTTCCTGACCTGAAAATTGGGGCCAGTAGGTGAATCAAGCAATAGATTGGTTCTGAAAAATAATTAATCTACAGGAAGGGTGGAATAAAGCATTTCCTAACATTAAAGAAAAAAATCGCACCATGCCTTGAGTTCAAGTGACTCAAAGCTGTGTGTGGAGATTAAAATCTACTAAAAATCGCAAGAGAGACTAAGCAAAGGCCCCAGATGGGTTCACAGGAGACTTAATGACAGTGTTTCACCATTCCAACAGGACTAATCATGTTCTTTTGTTCTTCATTTGGTTTACATGAATATTTTTATATTAACACTCAAATGGGTGTATAAAACAGGCAGGCTGGTGCTATGATACAGTCTGAAAAAGAGTTATTTAAAGCCTTTCAGGTGAGGAACAGTGCATTTATTTCATCTGTAAATGGTAACAAATGCTTTGTTGTTACAACCATCAAATAACAATAAAAGTAACTACCACTCAAACCTGACCCGAAGTGTGCAGCTTTCCTGAAACCTAGCCACCCCCAGATGCCTGTCAGATTTGTCGCTCAATTAAAAATAGAAAAGGAAACTAGGTGTTGTGGTCCATGTCTGTAATCACAGCACAGGAGAGGTAGAAGCAAGAGGATCAGCAGTTCAAGGGCAACCTCAGCTACATAGTAAATTGGAGGTCAATCTGGACTACTTGAGACCCTACCTCAAAAAAAAAAAAAAAAAAAAATATATATATATATATATATATATATATATATATATATATATATATATATATATACATGCTGGAGAGATGGCCCAGGAGTTAAGATCACTCGATGCTTTTGCAGAGGCCCTGAGTTCCATTGCTAGCATTCATGTCAGGTGACTCACAATCACCTGTAACTCCAGCTCTGGTGAGTATCCAGCTCTGGTTTCCTAGGGCACATATACTCAGCTGCACATACTGCCCTGCCACACACACATAATTGAAAATAATAAGAGAAATGGAGATTTTTAAAAATCAAAATTGTAAAATTAAAAATAGGAAACTCATCGAAAAGAGTTATTAGGTGTGTGGGGAGAGGGGTAAAGTTCAAGTGTTCTTAGTTGTTCAGAGAAATATGTCCTTTGTGGCTTGAAGCTTTCCCAAGGCCTAGAAAACAGACACCTAAATGGCGCCTTAGGAGACACTAATCTTGAGATCGGTTGGAGACTGTGACCTAATGAACACAATGTGGCCACAATTTGACTCTATCCTCAGCCAGTCCTCTTCCAGGAAGGACGGTGTTGGGATGCTGGAATGTGAGCTACCCCTTGCTCAGACAGATCACCTGGAGGCACATTCCCTGCTGGGTCCAACAGCATCCTCATCATCAACTCCAGTTCCTTAAAAACCTCCTTCAACCTGAATCCTTTTCTCGTTTCCTCTTAGCAACCAGTGGAAGCCTATATAATTCTCCCCTTATAAAAGACTTCATCTGAAGGTGGTTTGAAGGTTAATGGTTAACTCCTTTGTTTGTGGTTCCATGAATATAGGTCACACCAGCAACGAGTCTTTAGACAGAAGGTACATAAAGAGGTAGTGGATGGTTCAGGACCTTATTACAACACGTCCATCAAACCCAAAGGGGCAAACAATGTGTCTGATTGATTTTTTTTTTTAAGTGTGGCTGCTGGCTATCACGTGACATTAATTAGCCTCCAAACTTTACTCCAGACTAAATCGGAAAGCTGAAGCAAAAGCTTTCCTGACTCAACTCCAGGGACCAGCCTCCCTGAGAGCCCAATTCTCTTACTCAATCCGATCCCCACCCCCAGTCTCCTTGCTTGGGTCGTTGGTGACTCAGAAATGTCTGTGTAAACAATGGCCCCAAGAATGGGCAGGCTTGGTGAGAGGAAAACAAAGCCATCCTGGAAGTCCAGACATCACAATGTGCTGCTTCGTCCACTGTGTCTTTTCAGTGCTGGGGTGGAATCCAGGGCCTGGCATGGGCTGGGCAAGTGCTCTACTGGTGAGCTACACGACCAGCCCATATCTGTCATTCTGTTGTAGTTGTTTGCTTCTTTGTTGGAGACGGGGGTCTCCTGGCTGGTCTCCTATGTAGACCAGGCTGGCCTCAAACTCACAGAGATCTGCTGGTATTAAAGGCATGCACCACCACACCCAGATAAATCTTTTTTTTTAAAACCTGTCCCTTTTAATATTTTAAGTCTATCAGTCTCTCTCCTGGTTATCTGGTTATTGTTTTGTTTTGGGCTTTGTTGTTTTTGTTTTTGGAGACAGGGTTTCTCTGTATACCCCTGACTGTCCTGGAACTCTAAAACAGGCTGTCTTCCAACTCAGAGATCTGCCTGCCTCTGCTTCCTGAGAGTTGGGATTAAAGGCGTGTGCCACCACCACCCAGCAAGTTATCGAGTTATTGCAAATGTCTTCAAGACTTGCTTGTCGTGGGATACAATTTCTCATGTATTTTTTATTTCCCGAATTAATATTGTTGCAGCCCAAGGCTCCAAATCAACCCAAGCAGAAACAAGAGGTTTCCACCAAGCAAGATTTAATACAGGGAAGCACACAAAAGGGGGTCGGGGGTGACAGATCAGCCAGGGCCACAGAACATACTCGGGAGCTGAACTGCACCCCCGAATGTCAGTTGAAGCAAGTATTTAAACACAAATATCAGTGACAAGCTACAGTTACAATTTTTCACCCACCAGAATTCAAAGATTAGGGACTTTTCTTAAGTGTTCCATCTTTGTCAATTGAGCTACAATACAAACTTTTCAGTCCAGCCAATCAGGTTCATCCGTTCTTTTTGTTGTTGGGAGTAGTCATACTGTTTCTAGAGAACTAAAGATGCATAATGACTATTTCTGTGGTATAGGGATGAGGCGGATGAGCTATTGGAAGGTTCCCAGCTCCCATAGGACTTGGGAACCTGAACTTTGTTTCACCCCACAGGTAAAATGGAGTCTGAAGTCAAAATGGCAGTACTCAGGTCAAGGTGCTTTTTACCTGCTCCCAACACTATCACATCTATGGTCTCTTATCCCAGTACCAGTTATTTGGACTCTCGGAAGTACGCTGGGGACCAGTGAGCTCAGCCGGTCCTGCACATTGTTATAGGTATGTGCTGGTGACTCCCACTCTCCTCCCCAGGCTGCACATGCAGGGTGCAGGGCTTAAAAGAGATGCTAAGCACATGTGTGTGTGACAGATGGCCTTCCTGCAGAGGCTTTGACACAGCCAGCCAGGGGCCTTCGAGAACAGACACCAAGCACGCATCAAACGATGAAAGAGGAGTTTCATTTTTCTTTGAGGTGCTGTGGATGAAGTTGGGGCCTTACACATGCTAGGCAAGAAGATGCCCTGTCCCAGATTCAAACACATAAAGAAAATGTAATTGCGGGGGCTGGAGAGATGGCTCAGAGGTTAAGAGCACTGACTGCTCTTCCAGAGGTCCTGAGTTCAATTCCCAGTAACCACATGGTGGTTCATAACCACCTATATGAGGTCTGGTACCCTCTTCTGGCCTGCAGTCATACATGCTGTATACATAATAAATAAATAAATCTTTAAAAAAGAAAGAAAGAAAATGTAATTGGGAGTGCTGGGAGAGTTACTGAAAGACCATGGAGGCAATTCTGACAATCACAACCAGATATGTGAAACTCATATCACTGAATCGAAAATTAAATGTGAGAGTTGTTTAAGGTTTTATGAATATTTTCACATATATTTTGTGTGAAGGGGGTTTCCAGGCATGCCTTAATTATATGAATTATTAGTTTACTATACATGGAAAGATTTGTAAGTCAGAACCCTAAAAGCGAGTAAATGATGTCTTTGGATATGTTTAGATTGGATTTTCCACACAGATAAAAATCCTGACAAGATGAAAGAGGCTTAGCCCAATGCTCTTCAATCTAAACAAGCCCTTCTTTAAACATCTTGAGAATGAGAACAATGCCTGGAGCCTGGAGGCGGTGATGCACACCTTTAATTCCAGTACTCAAAAGGCAGAGGCAAGCGAATCTCTGTGAGTTCGAAGCTAGCCTGATCTACAGAGCTAGTTCCAGGACAGTCAATGGTACACAGAGAAACCCTGTCTTGGGAAAAAAACAAAACAACAACAACAAAATACAAACAAACAAAAGGAATGATATCTCAGAATTCTGCCACCTTCCCGCAGAAACTACCAGAATGCTACCAAGGGCTAAACAGTTCTCTGGTACCATAGTCGATAAGTCTACCATAGTTAAAATCTCATCCCCAAACCAGGTCTCTGGGCACACACCTGTGTGTGCCCAACACCAGGAGAGCTGAGGTAACAGCTGGGGGTTCAAGCCCAGCCTACACTAGAGAATGAGACCCTTTTGCAAGAAAGGCACAGGCAGGAGGCAGCAAGGCTGGCTTTCTGCACTCATTTCTTCCTGCAGCTTTCTCACTCAGCAAGACTGACAGCATTTCTCCGGCCCTGTGGCAAGATGGGGAGTGAAAGCAAATGAAATGAGGCGCTGAAGTCTTGGGACGCGAAGGAGAGAGCTTCACCGACACCCTGCACACCTATCAGGGGAGAGTACACTGGTGCCCATCAGGAAGCCACACTTGGCTACCTCGTGTGAGGCCCGCATTCCAAAAGCAAAAAGAGGAAAGGCCCTCATCTGTGTGTCAGCACTTAGGGAGACAGAGGCTGGGAGATCACGGGTTCTAGGCCAGTCTGCACTGCATAGCCATCAAGAGGTGGGGAGGGAAAAGACAAAACTAGACATCAGCTAATTTTCAATGGTTAAATGTTTAAATTCCAAGATAATAGAAGTGTTTTGAATAGACACCACACACATGCACACAAGAGATACTTTAAAGTGAAATAAAGAGTTTAAGTAGATGGTAAGAGCTACGAGAAAATTTTTCTAAATTTACAAAGTGTAAGTTTTATGTTAGATGTAAATCGTTCCACAGTGGGTTTGGAAATCCCCCCCCCCCCCCCACACACACCTTTTGAGAGCTCTAGCTAAGCAGATTCATCTTGTAGTAAGTTCCACAGTCTTCGACAGAAGAGCTCAAGTAGGATATAAGAAACAAACATTGTTACAGAAAGACTTCAAATCTGAACTCCTGACTTCTTCTAGGGATACAATCCTATCACACTAGGTTACTGGCCTCACACTTAGCAAGTTCAGAGATTTCAGCCTTGGGCCATCAAGGAACAGCTGGCCTCTTGAAACCATAAGCTTCAGCCTCGATTAAGACAAGTGGAATTTGGTTTTAAATTTGCAAATGTATCATAAACACAGTTAAAGGTCTTAAGCTGGTTAGAACAATGGTTGGGGGGGTGGTTTCTGGTAAGAAGCGCCTTTTGAAACATGTTTCATATTATCTTATCAATTACAATGTGTAGGAAATGCTAACATGCTAGTCAATCTCATAAAATGCTAAACGTGCTTGCCAGTCTCATAAAATGCTAAATGCTGATACCCCAGCAGGTGATTGTTCACCCTGATTGTCAGCCTGGTTAGATAGGCAGGCACCTAGAGCAGTAAAGCACATTCTGGTGTGTCTTCCAGAGCATTTCCAGAAGCTTCTGCCTCTAGGGCAGCAATTGAGGAAGAAAGACCTGCTGGGGATGTGGTGCGCTGCCTAACAGGCTGGCCCTGATTGGAGCAAGGTAGACAAAGGAAGCCTCTCAACACACACAAGGCCCTATGCTTCCTGGGCATCTGTGTCTATTGCTGATGCTGTCTGTGGACATCAGACTCCACCTAGTCTTTCATAGTAGACTCATCAACCTCTCCCAGGGGAGCCTCAAGTCCCTCAGCCTCACACTGTGACTACACTGTTGCTGCCCATTGATGCCACCTCCTCAGCTTGGACTACCCAGTCTTCAACGGTGTCAGGCAATCTAAGAAGTCCCTTTTATAAGTTTACGCGTTGGCGAGTTCATCCAGCCCTGACCAAGATAATTGGCCTCTTTTGTCTCAGAAATATTGAGGACTGGGTGGGCCGTTGCAGAATTTTTAATCATCTGCCAACTGGGCATGGTGGCATGTGGCTTGAATCCCAGCACTCGGGGCAGAGAAGGAAGATCTTTGAGGCCTACAAATTGAGTTCTAGGACAGCCAGAGCTGTGACACAGAGCAACACTGTCTCAAAAAGAAAAAAAAAAAAAAAATATATATATATATATATATATATATATGTGTGTGTGTGTGTGTGTGTGTGTGTGTGTGTGTGTGTGTGTGTGTAGTGTCTGCCCCTGCAGAAACAACTGAAGCTTAATCTAAAGTATAAATGTTGTAGATTCTTAACTAGAAATTGAAACAGTACTTAACTTGGCATCCACCTCTCTCTGAAAGTCTCACTCTGTCACTGTATGATAACTGCAGCCCCTGGTGCCCTTACCTAGCAGTATTGTTTGGTTTTTTTGTTTTTTTTTTTTTTCATAATAAAAATTTGTGCAGGTTTGAGAATGACAATGGAATCAACTGCAATCAATATTTAATATTTTTCTAGCTCTAGTAAAAAACTAACAAACCGGGCTTGGGGATTTAGCTCAGTGGTAGAGTGCTTGCCTACCAAGCGCAAGGCCCTGGGTTCGATCCTCAGCTCCACCAAAAAAAAAAAACCAAAAAACCTTTCACCTTGGGAGAACTAAGCGATGCCCACCCAGCAATGGGGGGAAACAGAATGATTTCCTTTTCTTTTTTTTTTTTTAGGGTGGGGATACCCCTGGATGTCTGTCCTGGAACTCACTCTGTAGACCAGGCTGGCCTCGAACTCAGACGGACATCTGCCTGCCTCTGCTTCCTGAGTGCTGGGATTAAAGGCGAGCGCTACCACCATCCAGTGATTCCCGTTGCTTCTTACTACACACCAGGCTTTCATTTTTCAATCACACAATCCTCACACAAGATAAGATGTAGCTACAATTAGTACCCTTATTTTATGGATAAAGAAAATGAGGATTACCCAGGCAAGGTAGTGCACACTTTTAATCTCAGCACTGGGGAAGCAGATGCAGGGGAATCGTCAAGAATTTGAGTCTAGCCTGATCTACATAATGAGTTTCCAGGTCACTCAGGGCTACATATGAAGACTATCTCTATGTAACTTTTTTTTTTTTTTTTTTGAGCTGAGGATCGAACTCAGGGCCTTGCACTTGGTAGGCAAACACTCTACCACTGAACTAAATCCCCAACCCGAAGACTCCATCTCAAAAAAGAAAGGATAAAGAGAAAGAAAACCAGGCATGGTAGAGAACACTTTTTTTTTTTTTTTTTTTTTTTTTTTTAAGAGAGGGTTTCTCTATGTAACAGCCCTGGCTATCTTGGAACTCGAACTCACAGAGAACCACCTGCCTCTGCCTCCCAAGTGTTGAGATTAAAGGTGTGCACGACCATCGCCCGGTTGGTAGAGCACACCTTTAATTCCAGCACTGGTTAGCAGAGTTCCATGTCAGCCTGGTCTTACATAGTGAGTTCCAGGATAGCCAGGGATATGTAGAGAGGCCCTGTGTCAAACACTACACACACATACACACACACACACATACACACACACACACATACACAAACACACGGGGTGGGGGGAAGGGGTTGAGGCTCAGAGAAATTAAATAAACCTCCTGAAGTCATTTATTAAAATCATAATTGTAGCAGGCTTTCTTTTGGACCACCAACCAGCTCCCAGATGAAGACACAGAAAGTTATTATTAGTTATGACTACTCAGCCTTAGCTTATGCTTGTCCCACTAGCTCCTATAACTTAATTTAACCTGTTTCTCTTCATCTGCATTTTGCCTCAGGGCTTTTTACCTTTCCTTCATTCTGTATGTCCTACTCTGCCTGGCTGGCAGCTGCCTGGCTGGCCCCGGCATCTCCCCCTCTTTCTCCAGCATTCTCTCCCCTCTTCTTCTTCCTCAAGCCTAGATTCCTCCTCCTACTTATTCTCTCTGCCCACCAGCCCTGCCCATCCCTCTCCTGCCTAGCTATTGGACGTACAGCTTTTTATTAAACCAATCGGGGCCTTAGGCAGGCAAAGCAACACATTTTTACATCATTAAACAAATGCAGCATAAACGAATGTAACACACCTTTGCATCATTAAATAAATGCAGCATAAATGAATGTAACACATCTTTACAGCTTTGAGCAAATGCAGCATAAGCAAATACAACACATCTTTACATAGTTAGATATTTCACAGCACATAATAGCCTTCACAACCTACATCAAACTCTACACTTGGATTATTTTTTATGTTTATGTCTATGTATATGTCTGTACATATGCCACTTGTAGTTGATAGCTTTGGAGAACAGAAAAAGGGGGATTGGATCCCCTGGAGCTGGAGTTAGGTGTGGTTGTGAGCCACCTGACATGATGGTAGGATTGAAACTGGGTCTCTCAGAAAGAGCTCTTTGCTACTGAGTCCTCTCCAGCCCCTTACTCTCTGTTTTATATAGATGTGTACATATATGTAGATCCTTTAGACAAGCACTTGGCTATTTCCTATTTCTAGATTTAGATCTTGCGTCTCTCCCTCCGGGAAGCACCCTTGCTTATTTTCACTTTGCTTACAGAGCCCTTGATAGACTTACAGAGTCTATCTTTTTGCCATCCCTCTAAACTGGTCCCACTGGCCTCCTGTGGTCCCCAGAAGTGCTGACCATTCTCCTGAAATGTCCAGTGCCTGAGACAGTATCACGTACAAAGCAGACATTCATCTAACACACCCCAGCCCAAGAGTCCCCAGTCCCACATTTACCCCTGGCCCTGTCACCGCATGTCCACTCACCAGTGAGTCTCTATACCTTTCTAACTGGATCCTAACTATACTGACCCCTTCATATCTAGTCTACCACTTTGTTTGAATCTTTGTGTCCCACAGTCTAGGATAGCTCAGGAAGGACACAGTAGGTTCCCATAGTGTGTCTATTCATTTGATTTTAATATGTTTTTTTAATCCTGATTTAGTGGGATGATATAAGAGTAGACTCGGGTTGGGGATTTAGCTCAGTGGTAGAGCGCTTGACTGGCAAGCCCAAGGCCCTGGGTTCGATCCTCAGCTCAAAAAAAAAAAAAAAAAATTAGACTCAGGGTCTACACAAAGTTGGAATGAGGCAAGGAAATAGCCATTGGATGATAGATGATGGAACTAGGTAACCAAGTTGTCTCAACCGCTTGAACTCTGTGAAGGGAGAGAGTGCAGGGAGAGTCTGGATCCAAGGGGAATCTGGAAACCAGGACTTAGGATATAACTGCCTGCTGTTCTGTTCTGATTTACAATTATTTCAAATAAGGCGCGAGCGGTGTGGTGCCCACCTTTAATCACAGCACACAGGAGACAGAGGTAGGCCGATCACTGAGTTCAAAGCCAGCCTGGTCTATAGCTTGAGTTTCAGGTCACCTAGGAATATACAGAGAAGCCCTGTCTCAAAAAACCAACACACCCTTGCCGGGCGGTGGTGGCACACGCCTTTAATCCCAGGACTTGGGAGGCAGAGGCTGGATCTCTGTGAGTCTGAGGCTAGCCTGGGCTACAGAGTAAGTTCCAGGAAAAGCTCTAAGCTACACAGGGAAACTCTGTCTCGAAAAACAAACAAACAAACAAACAAAAAGCCAACACCCCCCCCCAAAATATTTCAAATATGGCCCAATGCCTTCAGATTTATGAATCCAACCTTAGGTATTACTTAGGTATCTATCTACTTTGCTGAGCTAACAAAGAACAGAAAAGGTTAGGTAAGCTGGACTGTAGTTAGTTTGTTTTTTGGGGTTTCCCCCCACCTCAAATGTAATTTTTTTTCTCTCTATTCTTTGAGGGGTCATCACCCAGCTATCAAATAAATCAAACACACGGAGGCTTATTCTTTCTTACAAATGCCCAACCTTAGCTTGGCTTGTTTCTAGCCAGCTTTTCTTAACTTAAATTATGCCATCTACCTTTTGCCTCTGGGCTTTTATCTTTCTCTATTCTATATGCCTTTCTTTACTTCTTGCTCTGTGACTTGCTGTGTAGCTGGGTGGCTGGCCCCTGGCATCCTCTTCTCCTTTCTTTGCTCCTCGATCTCCCTCTCCCCAGATTTCTCCTCCTATTTTTTTCTCTCTGCCTCCCAGCCCTGCCTATCCTTTCTCCTGCATTGTTATTGGCCATTCAGCTCTTTATTAGACCATCAGATGTTTTAGACAGCTTCACAAAGTTAAACAATGCAGCATAAAAGAATGCAGCACAGCCAGGCGGTGGTGGCACACGCCTTTAATCCCAGCATTCCGGAGGCAGAGCCAGGAGGATCTCTGTGAGTTTGAGGCCAACCTGGTCTACAAAGCAAGTTCCAGGAAAGGTGCAAAGCTACACAGAGAAACCCTGTCTCCAAACACCAAAACAAAACTAAAAGAAGCAGGACAAAGGATGGGAGGAGGGAGGAGGACCAGGAGGTAGGAAAGGAGATGGGTGGATGGGTGGATAGAAGGAAGGGGGGAGGGGAGGTGTTGAAAAGGTATAGAAAATGACAGAAGTACCCAGGTTTGGTGGCACACACCTTTAATCCCAACACTCAGAAGATAGTCAGCTGAGTTTGAGGTCTACACAGTGAGTTCCTGGACAGCCTGGGTAACACACCTTGTCTCAAAACAACACAAACAAACAAAAGAAGGAGAAGGACAAGGAAGAGGAGGGGGGAAGGAGGAGAAGGAGAAAAGGAGGAGGAGGAGGAAAAAGAGAATAGGAGAAGAAGAGAAAGGGCCACTCTACACACTCCACATCCAAAGTTGCAAGCATCAAGACAGGTCATTTGGAGGCAGACACCGACCTACAGAGACTTTTTTCCTAGGAAGGGAACAAGAGTTGGAGACAGACAGGAGACAGTGAACACAAAGGTTTTAGTTCATTAAAGTCAGTGAAGGCCTTAGTTTTTTTGTTTTTCCGAGACAGGGTTTCTCTGTGTAGCTTTGTGCCTTTCCTGGATCTCATTCTGTAGACCAGGCTGGCCTCAAACTCACAGAGATCCGCCTGGCTCTGCCTCCGGAGTGCTGGGATTAAAGGCGTGTGCCACCACCACCCAGCTACCTTAGTTTTTAAAGAAGTCAATGTGCCAGAGAGAGCAGAGGATGTCTGTGCCCCCTTCATCACAGCCAAACCTTCTCAACAGCTCCCACAGGGCCCCAGGATGGCTTTATTATATTGCTAGCTTATTTGAAAATTAATGTTGACCTTTTCTGATTGAACCTTCCTAGAATGCAAAATAAACAATAAATAAATAAAACAAATAAATACCAGGCCTTGTGTGTGTTACAGAGTATTCTGGGAAAACAGTGACTTGTCCAATCAAACACAACACCACTGTCCCTGAGGTTATTTATGGTCAGAGGAGCATTGCCAGCCCCTACACAGATCATCAGAACTGGTTTCCCAGCACCCTTGCCAGGGGTACTGACTTAAGTATTGCTTGGGTTTCCAGTTTTAAATTGAGAAAACTTTGTTACATGGGGCTTAGGGAGTGGAATCTGTTAAGAAGGAACCTTACATCGATAGTCAAAGAACTGTCTAACATGTTCACGTTTTAGAACATTCTGTTTTGTTTTGTTTTGAGACAGGGTTTCTCTTTGTAGCCCTGGCTGTCCTGGAACTCACTCTGTAGCCCAGGCTGGCCTCGAACTCACAGAGATCCACCTGCCTCTGCCTTCCAAGTGCTGGGATTAAAGGCGTGCGCCACCACCGCTGCCGCCGCCCAGCTTCTAGAACATTCTTTACTACGTTGAGGGAACCACTTGACGAGGCAAAACTTACTATAGCAGAGCCTTCCTCAAGGTCACACTTTCCAATGGAGTCATTAGAATGTGACAAGCACGTGGGACAATAAGGGCCTCGCTGTTTCAGCCACCCAAAACCTGTGACAGTCACCTGATCTCTCCACCTCAGTTTCTGTTCCATGTTTGTGTTTGAGACAGGGTCTCACTATGTAGCCCAGGCTGACTCTCTGTAGACCCCACTGGCGCTGAACTCACAGGGAACTAACTGCCTGAGGTGCTGAGATTAAAAGCACCAGGCACGATAGCTGACTATCTTTGTTTCCCTATGCGTTTGTTTGTTTTTGAGATGGGCTATCACTAAGTAGGCTAGTCTCATACCCACAGTCCTCTCCTGCCTCAACTTTCCACACACACCCCACACCTGCCCAAGGGCTGAGAGAATAGCATACACCTCCACGCCCAGCTAAGCCTCAGTTCTTCATTTTTCAAATGGATGTGACGGAGCGTGATAGGACTTTGTATTTCAGGTTGTTAAACAAGTAATGTAAATTCAGTGGGATGGTGTCCAGTGCCATGACTGGTCTGTATTTATGTTTGTTGCTGTTGTTATCGTTCTTAAGACAGGGTCTCACAGTGTAGTCCTGGCTGACCTGGAGGGATGCCTTCCTCTCTGGAATGTTAAGACTAAAGGGATTCACCTCTAAATGCCCCTGCCTAAGCCTCTGACGGTGATGAGCTGCAGACAAGCCTAGCCAACAGTGAGAAGGCCCTCCCCAGGCTGGACTTCAGAAAGAACATCAACTAGGCAGTGGTGGCACAAGTCTTTAATCCCGGCACTCAGGGGGCAGAAGCAGGAGGATCTCTGTGAGTTCTATGCCAGCCTGGTCTAAATAGCAAGCTCAGGCCAGCAAGGACTACATAGAGAGATCCTGTCTAATAAAAAGAAGAGGAGGAAGAGGAGAAGAGGAAGAAGGAGGAGGAAGAGAGGCAGGGGGAGGAGGGGGGAAGGAGGAGGAGAAGGAGGAGGAAGAGGAGGAGGAGGAGAAGAAGAAGGAGAAGAGGAGGAGGAGAAGAAGAAGAAGAAGAAGAAGAAGAAGAAGAAGAAGAAGAGAAAGAAGAAAAAGAGGAAGAAGAAGAAGAAACATGAAAGTGGTTTTTTTTTCTTATAATAAATTAAATAAGGAAAAAGGAAAATTCTCCAGCCATTCCCATCCCTCCAGCCCAGGTTTGGGCAACCTCCAAACAAGAATTTCAAGTCCCATTGTATCAGGATGAAGACATACAAAATCTGGGTCTGAGAGACTATGGAATTATTCTGTCACCAATCCATGGCTTCCCCACTAAAAGGGATGGCCCATGGTCATATCCCTAACTGCAATTGGAAAGTGTAGGCATCCTTGGCCAAAGCCCGTTTTCCTCAGGGTGGTGGTGCAGAACTGAGATCGAACCTACGACCTTACACATGCTGAGTGTGGGCTCAACCCTTGGGCTTCAGCCCTGCCCCTCACTCCTCCACTCTCAACTCTAGCTTACCTGAAGAACTGGGTCTTCAGGTGTTTCAGCTTCTCAGTGGCTGAAGGCATCTTGTTGAGAAATAAAACCTGTTTGGGATTTTGTCACTTTTGTTAATGTCCCCATCTCGTCCTCACCCCAGTCTCCTCATTGTCCCCAAAATCTGCTCACCGATGATTCAGAAGCCATGAGAGAGCAGATGACAGATGTGACTCTATGGACCATCTACGCCTCACAGTGGAAGAAGGGCATGGCCATTGTTTACCTTCAGCGGGGTACTTAAAGGCAGGCTCTCCCTATCATCTCTCTAAGGACACTCTGCCCTTCTGGATGTCATGCCCTACTACAGGACTTTGTCCTTTACAGATCACTAGATAGCTCTAGAAGAATGTCAATAATAATCATTTGACAAACTATTAAAGGAGAAAAAAAAATACTGGGAACCAGGCTGGCCATGCAATTTACCACAGGGGCTGACACACCACACTTGACCTACTTGACGAAACCTTGAAGTCAGATCTGGCCCGAGCCCCATGAAAAGCCTGTGATGAGCAGTGTGACAGGTGCCCCGACTCTCAACTGGACGGGGGTCACAAACCAGTCCTTACCACCCAGTTGGCCTCCAGCAAATAACTTTACAAGCTTCTGGTTTCCTCATCCTTTAATAGTTGTGAGGCTTGAAGAGAGGGAAAGGCTCACCCTCATTTACGTAACCTGGGTGCTCCTAAAGAATCAATGAAACCATCCTTCTCATAACTCAACCAAGTACCAAGCAGTAGCAACTTAAAAGTTAGACACTGTAACTCGTTTATAATCCTCCCACTCAGAAGGCTGAAGCAGGAGGATCCTTCGTATCATTACCAGCCAGGGCTATGTACAGATATTGTCTCAACAAATAAAGACTACTAAAAAACCCATTGAGAATTTTAGGCAGCAGTCTCTCATGGGTGCATCTGACTATGTGGTATGGACCTGGCGGTGTGGATTTGTGCAGCAGCAGAGGTCAACGTCATGTGCCTTATTGCATCACTCTCCTCCTTTTTCAATTTTTTTTCTTTTTCTGGAGCTGAGGACTGAACCCAGGGCCTTGTGCTTGCTAGGCAAGTGCTCTACCACTGAGCTAAATCCCCAACCCCTTCTGTTGTTTTTGAGGGAGGCTCTCATTATGTATCCTTGGCTGCCCTGGAACTTACTATGTAGACCAGGTTAGTCTCAAACTCATAGACATCTGCCTGTCTCTGCCTCCCAGGTGCTGGCATCAAAGGTGTGCATGACCATGCTGTTTCATTTTACTTTGTTTTACCTTTAAGATGCTAGAGGTTAAACCCAAGACCTTGAACAAGCTAAGCACACATCTTGCTGTTGGGCTTTAGCCCTGCCCTTTTTTGTTTGTTTGTTTTTGGTTGTGTGTTGGTAGGAGTATGACAGATGTCCTAGAAGAAGCCAAGGCAAATGCAGGGAGCCATTTGGAAACAGAAGTGATCTTTTGAGAGGTGAAGAAGGGATCTGGATGCCAGTCATTGAGTTAGAAACACCACACCATGTCCATGTCATCTCCCCACCAACCCAAGAGATGGAGCACACCACAGCCAAGACAAGGAAATGGTTCAGTGAATGAGTAGCTGCCTAGGTTGAAGGCCTGGAGGCTTCCTGGTGAGCCACTGGCCAGTAGTCTACACCAGCAGCTGAAGAAACTGGGTATCAGTGAAGAATGACAGAGGTCGTGGCAACCACAGCAGCAGAGTAGATGCACTCACCAGCAAGACATGACCTCAAGCAGGCTACAAAAAAATTTAAAAAAATAGCAGGCACTTTTCTTTGGAAGTTGGAAGAGGGTTCAGCCCACATTTAGGATGGGTCTTCTCATTTTGAAAAATCACACCAAAATAGATAAATAAATAAATGATTCCTCTCAGGCATGCCTCTCTAGAGACTTGTCTCATGGATGGTTCTAAATGTCAAATTGACAATCCATATTAACCATCAGAGCTAGTCATTGAAATCTCATAGTTGTAATTTGTTACTTGCCTATCATCACATGCTCTCCTCATAATTATTGTGTAAATACAGGTAAATCTGATAGGTCATGGCTTCCTGAATAACGCAAAGGTCTCTTTATAGCTAAACACAGAAATGCAGACAGAGCTGAGGTAGTATAGCATGTGGAGCTGAGGGTGTGTCTCCCTGGAAGGCACTTGCCTGGAGTGCACAAAGCTCTGGAATGATCCATCCCTATTATGGAAACCAAGCAACAAATGGACCTACCACTTGGTAAGGAAAGTGAGAGTGTGTTGCAGGGTCCCGCCTGATCCACAAATTCATTCAACTGCTAATCTTCCTGCCTCAGCCTCCTGAGTGCTGAGTTTACAAGCTGTGCCCCATCACTGACTCTCTGAAACTTTTTTGGTTTTATTTCCTTTGAATTGTGGAGATATTTTAATTTCCTGGATGTCTGCAAGATGTTACAGATGATAAACTTCTGCTTTCCCAAACACAATAGATGCTTTAATCTAGAAAACAAACAAACAAACCCAAACTCTCCTTTGGAGGCTCAATATCACAATGCAGATTTAACTCCACATCCCAACCAAAATTGCCCTTAATAGAAAGACACCTATATTTTTACTCCTTTGATTCCATGACCATTTTACTTATGAAAATACTGAGCTCCAGCGATAGGAAGATGATATGCCCAAGATTCCACAGAAAGACAGAGGCCCGGTCTGACCTCAGCATCCTCCTCACTGATTGCCATTTTAGCCATTATTCTAGACTGTCCCATTTAAAACCATATTTGCTTCGGTCACTTCTAGCCTTGACCCTGACCCCAGCCCCAACCCACAGTGGGCTCTGGTGCTTCTGGCCCCATCCAGTGGCAATGTCTTCTTTTTGTTTCTCAGCCAATCAATCTTTCTTTCTTTCTCTCAATTTTATGCCCAGAAACCTCCTTCTTGACCAAGTTTGAGACTCTTTTTGGTTTTGTGATTTCAGATACAAAATATTCCCCGTGGTTTTGGTTTTCTGTGTGCTTTGTGTGTCTGCAGGGTGTCAGATCCCCTGCAGCTGGAGTTACAGATGGTTGTGAGCTGCCATGTAGATGCTGGGAGTAAACCTGGGTCCTCTAGAAGAAGAGCCAGTACTGTTAACCACTGAGCCATCTCTTCAGTCCCTAGCATATTCTGCACGTTTGACGTTTGAACTATTTTTTTTTCTTAATTGCAGTGCCAAGAATTAAACCTGGAACATTGTCCAAGGGCTCTATTACATCTCAGACCTAATCTCTTCCTTTTTGGCTTTATTCTTTCTCCAATATGCTGGAAACTATAATATAAAGGAAAATGTTCCCTCTGGTTTTGTTTGTTTGGTTGGTTTGGTTTTTCGAGACAGGGTTTCTCTCTGTAGCTTTGGAGTCTGTCCTGGAATAGCTCTGTAGACCAGGCTGGTCTCCAACTCACAGAGATCCTCCTGCCTCTGCCTCCCGAGTGCTGGGATTACAGGCGTGCGCCACCACCGCCCGGCTCCTTCTGTTATTATAGCCAGTAAATAGGCATTTGACTCATCATAGATGACTTTATTAAGAAACAATTTCACAAAAGAACAAACAAAAAGCAACAATTTTACCAGGTGAGGCTGAGGCAGGGGGAATCTCTGTGAGTTCGAGGCCTCCTGGCCTACAAAACCAATTTCAGGACAGCCAGAGCTGTTACATGGAGAAACTCTGTCTCTAAGAAAAGAGAGGTGGGGGGGGAGGGAGGGAGAGAAGGGAAGAAAGAAAGAGAGGGAGGGAGGGAAGGAAGGAAGGAGAGGGAGGGAGGGAGGGGAGAGAAAAAAAGAAACTATTTCACTGGACGTGGTGGTGCACACTTTTAATCCCATCACTGGGGGCAGAAGCAGGTGGATCTCTGTGAGTTCAGGTGGTCTACATAGTGAGACCAGGTCTCAAACAATGAGAGACACAGCGGTAGGATGGAGAGAGAGAAACAATTTCAAGGAGCAATATTTAAGATTCTGGCACTAAGAAGGTAAAACATGTCTCTTTTTCGGCAGGGAGGAGTTGTTTGAGACAGGGTTTCCCCATGTAACCCTGGCTGTCCTGGAACTCACTCTGTAGCCCAGGCTGACCTCAAACTCACAGAGATCCACCGGCTTCTACCTACCAAGTGCTGGGGTTAAAGGTGTGCGCCACCACTGCCCGGCTAAAACATGTCTCTTCAAGTACTGAGGGAAGACTGGAAGCTGAGTTCTGTGGCTTCACACAGAGTTAGCCATATCCAGCAGTCCAGGCTGGAGAAGCAACTGGCAACCGAATGGCTGTTCGTTTTCATGCTATCTGCCAGATGTTAGGTAGCTTATACCGCTCAGTCCCACGAGTCAGGGTGTCTAAGACCCGCTTTAACAGTCTGTATTTTAGTAGTGATGATGTTATACCTAGAGAAATCACTTTGGATTCTGGGCAGTTTCCCTTTTTAAAAATATTTAGATCCTCTGACTATTGGCTTAAATGTTTTGGTATGGTTTGGTTTTGGTTTTTGGCTTTCCGAGACAGGGTTTCTCTGTGTAACCATCCTGACTGTCCTAGAATTCATTCTGTAGACCAGACTGGCCTCAAACTTAGAAATCCACCTGCCTCTGCCTTCCAAGTGCTGGTATTGAAGGTGCCGCCACCGCCACCGCCACCACCACCCTGCTTTGCTTAAATGTTTGACGAGAACCTAAAATGGAAAGGAAACAGTAGGAGGTTTGTTTCAGTTACTCTGAGGCACTGACCATGAGCATGAAAACAGGGGAACGCAGCCCAGCCTGTCCAGGGGAAATCTCAAACGTTTTGATTCCCAAAAGATTGACCAGGGCTCTGTTTAATGATTAGTGCTGTAAGAAATGAGTAATATTTACCTGTTCGGAACAATACCGAAGAAAAGCCAATATCTTTCCAGCCAGGTGCTCCATTTCCCACAGTGAGTAAAAGAATGGTTGGAAAAATCTTTACTCAGTCATTTCTCACTCAAACCCGACATTTTACATAATGTAACAGTGGTTATTAAGGGGGGAAAAAAACCTGATATTTTAAAAAAAAAATAATCATGTCAACCTTAGTCTGGGTCCTCTATGGAATCAGCAAGGGGTACCAGTGAAAATGTACAATTAAGCAATGAGTTGGCAGGAACTGAGTAACTCATTGCTTCTAACCTGTCTGCAAAGCTCCTGGTGCCTGGTGAAGTCTTTTTGAATGAGTGACATAGGATGCTTGTTCTTCATGACCCCAGATAAGTCACATACTTAAAGGGACTTGCTGGCATATTCTCACAGGTTGTTCGCCGTAGGTCTGACTTTATGAGGATAATAGTCTATAGTAGATATACCTGCATGGTCCTGGAAGCTTGCATTAAGGAAGTTTACAGTGACTGTAACTGATTAACTGATCTTTTAACATCCCCGTGCAATATGGGTTCCGATGACATCGCTGAGTGCCTTTTGGATTTTGGCAGAGATGCCTTGGAGTCATTAGTTATCTGTCAATCATTTACAAATCCTTTCTGAAATCAGTTAGCAAATAGAGTGCTACCACAATAAACGTGTATTCTTGTAAATGTGAGTCACGGTAAGTGGCAACGTTGATGAGTTCAGTGGGGGTGAGGAAGGGTGTTTCCAACAGAATGCTGTTACAGAAGATGCCCACGTTAGGCCAAAGGAAAGGATGAGACTGCCCCTTGATTGAGACAAATAGTTCCTAAATCAAGAGGCTACGAATTACTTCGCGTTTGCCTCCCCAGCATCACAGGTATGTTGCTTGTTGACTGTGGTGGAGGCTGAATGCTAAGCACCTGTTACTTGAACCATGTGTGAACGATACTTCAGTCTCTCAGAAAAATGTGTTCCTTTCTCACAAGGCACCCAGTTCCTATTTCTTTTAAATTAGCCTGATAGATAAGCTTCAAAAGCCCAAGGTAACTTATTAATACAATGTTTCCTCAGTATGCCAGTAAGTTTCTTCGGAAAGTGAGCAAAGAGTGGAAAGTGGCAAGAGGCATTTAGGGAAGCTCTGGTGGGGGGTTGCTAGGCAACCCTGCAGTGATGCTGTCACTATTCAGCCTTTTCCAAACCCTTCCAAAAATGACCATTTAGTCAGAGGCAGGTGGCACAGCCAGGATTCTGGTGTGCACGCTGTTAGATGTTCTATCAGCCATAAACAAGAAAGAGACACAGAACAAATCACCCAGTGATGCTGTTAGACTCCAGGAACCGTCTACAGGGGGCCGACTAATATGTGATAGGAGTGACTCCTTAGAATCCAGGTCAGGAACAAAAGCAAAGCCTGTGTGTCTCCACAATTCCCTGAAGACCTGTCTCCACCTAAGATGCCAAGTTATATAGCTCTTTTGTTTTGCACAGGAGACAGGGTCTCAGTGTGAGGCACAGGCTGGCCTCAACCTTGCTTTGTCCTCTTGTGACCCCTGCGTGTGCCGGGGTCACAGGTGTATGCCACAATGCCTAGTAGAAACACTTATTTCTCGTGCTCTTGTTCATATATGTGCGTGGGTGCTAGGAATCAGTTGCATATACTCACTCTCCTAAATGTGCTTTGAGCTCCTCTTTCTCACAAAATACACACACACACACACACACACACACACACACACACACACACACATAAAAATATGGAATTCCAGGCTTAATGAGGCCAAGCATTGGAGCTTAGAGGTTAAGAGCACTGATGCTCTCTCATAGGATCTGGGATTCAATTCTCAGTACCTACATGGCGGCTCATAACTGTCTGTAATTGCAATTCCAAGGGATCTGGCACCCTCACACAGACATACACTCAGTCAAAAATGCCAATGCATGTAAAATAAAAATAGATAACTCTTAAAAAACAAACCAAACAACAAAACCCAGTAAGCCAAGCATTGCTTTGCCCCAGGAAGAGGCAGAGCAGAGGGTTCTGAGCTTTCTGAGCCCAAATATCAAGCTGTTGACCACTCTGCTACACGACCAGCTATCTGCCAGCAGGCTCTCACCCTGTGTAGCACCCAGAGAGGTTGTGTGTGTCTACCCAGACCACATGGCTTAAAAAGGAATTAAAGCTGCTGTCAACATGTTGACAGGATCTGGTAGACAATGCTGTTCACTGACTAGATAGTACACCACAGCTTAAAAGATGTGTCTCCAAAACAAGGGCAGGTATGGGAGAAGTCCACTACGTTCCACAGTGTCACACATGCTTAGAGAAATACATGGCCCTTCTGAATTTCCATTTCAGATCAGAGAATAAGTATTTGGTCTCAACAACAATCTCATTCTGTAGCCATTACACCTTAATCCCACCAACTCTGGAGGCTGAGATGGGAGGGATGGGAAGTTCAAGGCCCGGGCTACAGAGTGAGTTCAAACCCATTCTAGATAATTTAGTAAGACCCTACTCCAAAATAAAAATTAAATTCAGGCATGGTGATACAAGCCAGTGATTCTGTACTTGGAGGGAGGAGAGGAGGCCGGAAGAGCAGAAATTCGAAACTCGCCTTGGCTACATATCCAATTGGAAGACAACCTGGGCTACATGTCTTAAAAAAAAGAAAATCAGGCCGGGTGGTGGTGACACACACCTTTAATCTCAGCACTCGGGAGGCAGAGGCAGGCAGATCTCTGTAAATTCAAGGCCAGCCTGGTCTACCAAGTGAGTTCCAGGAATGGCTCAAAGCTACACAGAGAAACCCTGTCTCAAAAAAAAAAAAAAAAAAAAAAGAAAAGAAAAGAAAATTCAGATTGGGGCTGTAGCTGGATAGTACAGTGCTTGCCTGGCATCCATGGGGCCTTGGCTCAGTCTCCAGGGCACACACACACACAAACAAGTATTTTGAAATCACCATTTATTTATGGGCTGCAGTACAGCTCAGTGGTGGAGCATTTGCCTAGCATGTCCAAGATCATGAGCTTGATCCTCAGCACTGGAAAAAAAGTGATTTAAACCATATAATTAAAATAAAATTTAACTAAATGAGGCTTGATGCAATGTTAATGCCAGCAGCACAGGCTACATTGATTGTAGGGGACACCAGACTTAAAGCTCAGAGAAAGAGTCTTTGCCAGCATGCTTCGCTGGCCAGGGCTATCTGTTCACCTAGCTGGTGTGAGCTACACTGTTTCAAACTGCTTCCTTTCCGTGCACAGGTAACAACCAAAACTCACCTTCATAGGATCACATAGATTCCCTAACCAAGACATCTTCAGAGTCTGTCTGGTCTGTCTGGATCACAGTCACGGTCATGGCCACTTCTAATTCTGCCTTCCAGAGTTCACCCAGATTCCAAGCTTTCTAAACCTGACAGCCTGCCTTGAAGAAGTGCAGGGGGAAGAGTCGGTTCTCCGCCCTCCTTTCCCACCACCAGCTTCTCGTCACACAGCATTTTGGGTAGTCTATTCCAGCATCTCATCTGACATGACAGGAAGGGATGGGGGGGGGGGGGGGAGGTTGGGAGTGGGGGTTGGGTGTGTGTGAAAATACTACAGAAACCAGAACTAGGAACAAAGAGGAAAGGGTGCAAATTCTATAATGCAAACCTTGAAAATGATAATTGCTGACTCTACTGAGTGATACGTAAAACAGTATTTTTTGTCTGGCTGCTTCTGGTTTCACACTCACTGTATAGTGATGGATGACTCCGAGCTTCTTTCACATCCTAAGCACTAGGATTCCAGGTGAGTGCCAGCAGCTCACGCATACTAAGCAAACGCTCTAGCAACTGTTGGGTGAAATTGCGTTACAATAAATGTTTATATACTGAGGTAAAAATGACATGGACACATACACCTGTCTACTCAGTTTAAAAGAGGTACCGTACAGTATGCACAGCTTAGAGCAATGAATGCTGGGAAGTGGATATTCATGAGCTTTAGTCCCCTAGGTACAGATTCTCTTCCAGACAACTGAGAGAATAAAGCACATTTCAAAAGTTCACACCGAACCAGACAGTAGCTTAAATATGCTGCACGCCACCGTACCTTCACACTTTCAGAAACGGTCCCTTCCCTGTTGATTGGCCACCCCGTAAACATTAACACTGACCTCTTCCCAGCCAGAGCTAATGGTGGCCCTTGATCTTCCAAATACTGTAAGTTTTCCCCTTGTGAGACCTTTTCCTTCATACAAATTAAAACCGGGACTTCAGCATCATTGGCATTCTGATCTAAGCAGCAGAGCTACGTGGATTTTAGTGTGTTCATTAAGGAAAGAAATGTGCCCACTACTCCATTGATCTGTCACTTCTGGCTAGGCCTCGGACCTCCCAAACTCCAAGTCCTCTTGTATTATTTTTAATGTTTACTGTTTCAAAGATAAATGAATGGGGCTAATCCAAAAAGCAGTAAGTCTTCTAAGGGACTGACAAGGCATCCCTAAGGGAGGTACTTTTTCTTTTTGTGGGGGGCGGGGATCTGTTGCTGTTTGCTTGATATGGGAGTTTACTGTGTAGATCTGGTTCTCACCATGTAGCCCAGGCTGGCCTCAAACTCATGGCAATCCTCTTGCCTTTGCATCCCAGGTTCTAGGATTACAGTCCTGAGCCACCATGCCAGGAGACACATTTAAAAATAATCACAACAGGGCTGGAGAGAGGGCTCAGGGGTTAAGAGCACTGGCTGCTCTTCCAGAGGACCCAGATTCAATTCCTAGCACCCTACATGGCAGCTCACAACTGTCTGTAATGCCAGTTCCAGGAAATCTGGCACCCTCACACAGACACACATGCAGGCAAAAACATCGATGGACATATAAATAAATCTAAAAAAAAAAAAAAAGAAAGAAAAATAAAATCATGACAAGAGATGGAAAGCTGTGACAGGCAAAATCCTGGCTTCCAGTGGTGATGAATTCCCCAAATTTCAGAAAGCATATGGACTCTCAGAAAGACTGGGAAGGTTTCTATCCATGGGAAATCTTCCTGAGCTTCGTTTTCAGTGTTCTAGGAGGAAAGAGTGGCAGAATGTGTAACAAAGATGATAGACTTCTTTTCAATCTCCTCCATCCCTGCCTCACAAAGGTTTTCTCTAAACTGCATCTTTAAACTACTAGACCCATTTTGTTTCTAGGGGCCAGTGAGATGGCTCCACAGGAAAAGGGACCGGCTGCCTAACCCGAGGACCTGAGTTTGACCCCGGAACCCACGAGGTAGAAAGAGAAACTGTCACCTGAAAGCTGTCCCCTGACCTCCACTTGTATGCTATGGCATGTGCACGCTCCCCGACACACACCCCAACACAACTAATATAATAAAAATTTTAGTTACGCTTTCTTATTTGTTGTTTCTTGTTGGCTTTTTGTTGGTTTGTTGGTTGGATGTTTGGGTTTGTTGCTGGTCTCCCTGTGTAGCCTTGGCTCTCCTGGAACTGATTCTGTAGCCCAGGCTGGCCTGAACTCAGAGATCTGTCCATATCTGTCTCCCAGTGGCTGGGATTAGTTAGAGGCATGCACCACCACCACCACCACCACCACCACCACCACCACCACCACCACTGCCACCACCACCGCCGCCCACCTGGCCGTAGTGATGCTTTCTAAAGAGTTATAAATAAATGTATTCTGACAAGAATACTACCAGCATTCAATATAGCTACTTAATGAAGTAAAACCTACCTCTAATCAAGCCGAACTATAAGAATTCAATTTTCCCTGATTATATTACCCATAGTTCTTCAAGGTTCTTCAAGTATCATTTAATGAGTAAATTAACGTATGATGGCTGACACCAAGAAAAACACTGACATGGATGTTCTAGCTGTGAGAAATCTTAACCGCCGTTTTTATGGACAGTCTTTACTTTTTATTTGTCTTTTATCTTTCGAAAACAGGGTTTATAGACCAAGCTGGCCTCAAACTCAGAACTCAGAGATCCACCTGCCTCTGCCTCCTGAGTGCTGGGATTAAAGGTGTGCACCACCACCACCAACTTTCCTAAATACTTCTGATGAAAACAGCTGCTTTGCAGAGCCCTGTGTCTCTATGCCTAGGAGAGCCCTGGTATGCCATGTTTGATTGTTCAAAGAAATACAGCAAAGACTTGACTAGCATTGACATCATGAGATTTTTTTTGTAAATGTGTACTCTTAGGGCTGGAGAGATGGCTCAGCAGTTAAGAGCACTGGCTGCTCTTCCAGAGGGCCCAGGTTCGATTCCTAGCAACCACATGGTGGCTCACAACCATCTGTAACTCTTGTTGCAGGGGATCCAAAGCCCTCTTCTAACTTCCTTGGGCACCAGACACATAGATTTTTTTCTTTCTTTCTTTTTTTTTTTTTTTTGCAGGCAGGCAGAACATTTCTACACATAAAACTAAATACCTTTAAAACTGCTAGGGGTTGGGGATTTAGCTCAGTGGTAGAGTGCTTGCCTAGCAAGCGCAAGGCCCTGGGTTCAGTCCTCAGCTACACACACACACACACACACACACACACACACACACACACACACACACACACACACACACACACACACACACACACACACACACCAGAAGCTCTATTATAAAAAATTGAAGTACAGCTCCTCTGCCTGGCTGGCTGTATTGTAACTAAATGTCTGGTGTCTATGCTCTACTCTGCCTTTTCAGACACAAGTCCACCACGTATGTATGTCATGTCAAGGGAGTGTCCTTGCAAAGGCCCATCCTTCTCTCTTCCCTGCATTTCACTCCCTAGTAGTGACGTCGAAACTCATAATGGCTGTTTTGTAACAGGAGGGAAAGAGAAAATGGGAACGTGGAAGGGGCTCCTCCCTAGATTGCTTTGCCTCTGACCCAGTGGTTCAAGACCTTCCTAATGGTTTAATAAAGTTCCTTATGTTGTGGTGACCCCCAACCATAATACTCTTTTCTTTTTCTTTCTTTCTTTCATTTTTTTGGGGTGGTGGTGGTGGTAGGTTTTTGTTGTTGTTGGTTTTTTGTTTGTTTTTTGTTTTCTTTTTGTTTTTCAAGACAGAGTTTGTGTAACAGTCCTGGCTGTCCTGGAATTCGCTTTGTAGACCAGGCTGGCCTCGAACTCACAAAGATCCTCCTGCCTCTGCCTCTCAAGTACATTAAAGGCATGTGCCACTACCACCCGGCTTATAACATTATTTTCATTGTTACTTCATAATTGTAAGTTTGCTGCTGTTATAAATCACAATGTAAATATCTGATATACAGGATGTCTGACATCCTACCTCAAGGTACTCACAGTTTGAGAAACATCCCTCTAAACTTGGGTTTTTTGTTTTTTCTTTCTTGTTTGATGTTTGTTTTGTTTTGTTTGAAACAGAGTTTCACTATACAACTATGCAGTTCTTGTTGTCCTGGAACTCTCATATTTTTATCACTGAAATTTGACTAAATGCAATGGAAAAACCAGAACCATTTTTATTTTTTAAAATGTCTACCGCTCTTTCCCAAAGGAAGCTTACAGCCAGGCATGGTGGTCCACTCCTTTAATGCCAGCATTCTGGAGGCATACATAGGTGGACCTCCATGGGTCTGAGGCCAGCCTGCCTCCATAGCAAGTTGTAGGCCAATCAGGGAGACCCTGTCTTAAAACAAAACAAAACAAAGTAAGTGGATGTGGACATTACCTACGCAGTAACACCCAAGGTTGTTTCTTGGGCTCCATATACACATGCACAAAGGGTTCCACCCACCCCCTACACACACAGCTGCCCCCCCAAATACATACAACACATACATATTCATAAATGCAGGACTATTTCTGAAATTGCATTATGTATTTTTCATTTTGCCCAAATTTTATCTCAAGTGTAAGTGTTCCTTTTAGAGGTAAAGAAAGTGCCCTTTCAGCCCAACCACCAGTCTACAAACAAGCTAATTTTGTGAACCAAGTTAATTCCTCATCTAATGAATAGACAGGATTTTTTTTTTTTTAAGGCAATTGATCAGATCCTAGGTAAATGGCCATGAGCTTGGAAGTACTACCTGTGGAGTTTCAAAGTGTCAATCATATCTGCAGTCATCATGGAAGGAATTAACGTCCGCCAATGTTATCATCTAAAATGTATTTGCAGAGGTCAGAAGAGCTGTCTGTCGTCAACCTAGCGAGAGGCAGGGACATCAAAGGGGCATGTCACAAGCTGGTTGAGTTAGTGGATTTAAGGTAGTTTGGGAGTTTTAGCTACTAAGTACGATCTCCTGACCCCTTGGGTTTACAACTTTCCACTCTCTGGGCTGCAGAGAACCCCTCCTTTTCTGAGTTAATCATTTCTTTGCCATTATCTGCCAAGAGTTCTTATCTCTCTTGCTGTCCCTTTATAACAGGGTCCTCTTATCAACCTGCACAGGGTCACGTGACCAGTCAAAGCCTATGGAAAGCTTCCTTTCTTCTGATTAGAACCCATCATGAAACTGGAGACATGGTTTACAGCAGGTCACTAATGCTGGAAAAAGTACAGAGTCCAGGGGAACACGGGCTTGCACCTTTCTGAATTCTGGATTTTTCCCCCCTTTTTCTTAACTTTCACTAAGGGAATGAGGGTTACTGTAGTCTGAGGTTTTCTTCCCAGGATGACAAAATATGAGGAGCTGCAATCTTTCTCATGCTCAGTGATTTCTGCTGTAAGCCAAAGGACTGCCAATAATTTCGCTAAGAATGTCTGCTAGTTTGGATACTGGGGATTTTCAAGAATTTCTTAAACACGGACTGACAGCTATTGGTAAGTAGAAAGCCTCTCTCTATCCTCTGCCTATTTCTGCTACTGCTAGTGGATTGTGTTATAACGAACTTCTTTTCCTGTGGTAATTATTAAAAGCACACAATAAGCCCACACCTACATCATACATTTATCTTTCTTGAAGTTCAAAAAAGCAAATGAGTATTTCAACACATGAATATCACTTATTGTGTCCGGTGTTTGGGGAATGTTATTGTATTAGGTCAACTCTGCCAGAAAATACAGGGTTTATTTTGTTCATTTAGTTTTGTTTTTCTGGACAGGGTTACTCTGTATAGCTTGGGTTATCCTGAAACTCCCATTGTAGACCAGGCTGGCCTTGAACTCAAAGAGATCCTTCTGCCTCTGCCTCCCAAGTGCTGGGATTAAAGGCATGCACCTGTCACCACCAATGCCCAGCAGAAAATACAGTTCTTAATCATCTGCTTCAGTCTTAACAATTTCTGATCATTTTGAATCAACCACACTAAGTGAAATTTTGAACAGTTTGAAACAAGCAAATTGCATTGATTGACCATCAACCAAATGACCTAACAGGAAGCTTTCCCAGCATTGTGACATTTCAAGGTACTGGACAGTGAGTTATCTCATTCACTGTGAAACTAGAGAGAAAAAAATCCCCCCTAGCAAATCCATCATTCAAGAGAAACAAAGCCAGACTTTCATTAACAGATTCCAGTGGGGATGCACCATGGATGTGACTTCCTTTTACCACAGAAATAAGCACATATCCTCCCCACAAGTGGAACCTGGAGTTTGGGTACTTTCTAGACAAGTACTCTATCACTGAGCTACACACCTAGTTAAGTGAAGCATCTTGGGTTTTGGGGGATGACTGATGTTTTGTTTTGTTGTGTTGGTTTTTGTTGTTGTTGTTGTTGTTTTTGGACAGACAGGGTTATGTTAAGTCCAGGAACCTGCCCCGTGGTGATCCTCCTGTCTCGGTCCATAATGCTGGACACACACACAGACACACACACACACACACACACACACACACACACACACACACACACACACACACACACCAATGTAGAGTCCCAAAGTTGGTTAATCCTAAAGTAAAGACATGGGAAGCAATCTTAAGTGGATATGACTGCTGGAGAACGCGCCCCTTTTGCTTCCTCTGGATCCGAGCCTGGGTCAGCCCTTCTCAGAGGTCCTTGCTCCATCAGTGGTAGCCAGCCCAGGCTAGGTTGGGACAGGATCACTGGGATTCCGGTTTAATCCACCTAGGGCAGTGATTTTTTTTTTTTTTTTTTTTTTTTTTTTTTTATGGTCCAACTACGCCCCGAAGTATCTATTGAGGAAATGTTCTGTACTTAACGAAAAAGAAAACACTGGGAAGTGAGTGCCAGAGAGAGCATGTGGCTCTTCCGAGGGCAGGGAAGCTGGGCACCAGAGCTTTGCAGGCTTTGAGGCCACCGCAAGCTGTGCACTCGCCCTAGGGAACGCAGCGGGTGTGCGGACTCGCCGGCCAGGCGGCGCGCGCCCGAGGCTCGCACCCGCTTAAGGCTACCCCGGGCTTTGACCGCCCAGGGCTGCCCAGGCCAGGGAAGGCGGGCTGTGGGACCACACACGTGGTGCCCCCGCGGGGTCTCTAGCCCATAGGGCTGATTAAAGATGGCAAGGCAGCAGGCAGAGTACAGACCGCAGTCCAACAAGAGCTGTTTTCAGCCACCCCACCAGCAGTAACATCTCAAAGGCTGTGCTGGGACTGTGGCGCGATGGAACCAGACCTAGTGGTCAGACCTCCAAGGGGCTGCTGGGTCTTAGCCCCCCCACCCCACCCCAACAGTACGGGAGAAGCCTCGTCCGCCCTGGACCAGCTTACACCCAAACCCCCCGCGTCCCTTCAGGTCGCCAGATACAACAAACATGACAAGTGTCATTAAATTTTCCCAAAGGAGTTGGGAGGCGAGGGGGGATAGGAAGGACGAAAAGAGGGAGGGAGGAGAGAGACAGAGAAGTGGAGGTCGGGGAGAGCCTTTCTCTGCATGGTCGTTGCAGCCATCTAGGCATCCTTCTGGTACTACAGCCCTCTGGGTGGTTTCGAGGGTGTTCCCATGGGCCACTTCTCAGCAGCTACAGGCACCCAGATTCGCATCTAATTACCAAGGATTACTCTAGGAGTTTTAGCAGGATGGAGCTGTCTGAAGGGCGGCGAGGCATCTTCAGACCAGGAACTCGAAGAGGCTGAGCCCATTCCTGAAGGAGCGGTGACCCTTTCATGAATCTTTCTCACTGCATAGGGCAGGCCTACTGAGATGAACGCCCACCCCACCCTCGGTCAGCTACAGAGTCCGGTGCCTGGGTAGTTTTGAGATGGCAAGCTTCAGACAGCCTATGGCAGAGACTAGTTGGGGTTTCCAACGCCAAGCTCAAATTTAGTTGTTGTAAGCCTTGGAGAATTGAAACACAAACCCAGGAAAAAGAAGAAAAAAAAAAAAGACTCATGGAGAAAACAGCTGAGGCTTGGTCATGCTTTATTCCTTTATTTGACCCTTTACCTGGCCCACAGGCTGAGGTTATCTTGAATTCAGTCTTGAACTTGAGCTGAGCTAGAGACAGCCTCAGGGACTGACACCTTTGCTTCATACCTGTCACCTGTCACCCCCACTGCACAGGGACCTATTTCTCTGTCTGACACTCCATTGATCTTCCCCCTGTTGGAAGGGAAACTTCTCTGAGATTCATTTGGCCTCAAGGGAATTCAGAAGCTGGGAGAACGGTCCTTTTTTTGGTTCTTTTCCTGGGGGGGGGGGTGGGGCGGCGTGTGTGTATGTGTGTGTGTCGTGGAGGTGAGTATGAGCAACATTAGCTTCAGAGACTGTGCCCAGGAAATCCAGATAATCTGAAATTCAGCAAACTGATCAATGTTACATCTTTTTAAAATTCTTTAAAAATTCTTTTGGTTATGTTTTGATTGATAAGCAAAGATATCCAAGTTTTAAACTACAAATAACATTAGCTGTCTGGTAAGCAATTTTGTTTGTGGATAATGTTATGATCAATAAGGATGGTGTCAAGCCATACAAGATGGACAATTTCGCTGGTACTGCTCCCTCAGAGGATCTATTTTTAGTTGTCCTAGAAGGCGACTCCCTTTTTACTCCAACTTCTTATGGAAAGACATACTTGGGTGAAGTCAGGGGAAAGAAACTGTTATATGTCAACAGCATGCTGCTCTCCCATTCATTTGTAAAGTTTACTTTGTAAAGCCCATTTTCTAATTAAATTATAGACTCAGAAAGTTTGCTTGCTTAACAAAAGCTCACTGAATGTCAGCAGAGTGGACTGTAAATAGAACCCCAGCAAGGTGTCTCAAATCTGCTCCCTCTGTTATTCAGGGGCTGTGACTTGAAGTTGGCCAGACTTTTCCAAAAGACACTTGTAAAGGGCTCTTTATATTCCTTTCAATTCTGTAATGGAAATCAGATTTGGATCCCTGTAGAATTCAAAAGGGATGAAATGAGGAAGAAATTGGCAATGACCTCTAAAGGGGGGGGCGGGGTAAAGATGATGTAAGAGAGAGAAGGAGCTATTGGTGGTCTTGGCCTAGGGTTGCTGTATGGCTCGTTGTGGCAGTGGACACTGTCACTGCATGCCTAATAAGCTAAGGGAATTCAGTTGTCTATGCTAGTTACAGAGTCAGTATGAGGAAGATGGGGTGCCACTTGAGTAACTGTTTAGGAAAAGAGATATGTATTGTTTACCTATGGAGGGTAGGGATAAGCATAGTAACAGTTTTAGTTCTGAAACACCGTTGACAAATCCAGTTGGCACTCCTGTGGGCAGAAATGCTGGATTCCTTGCTCAGGATCTGAACAGTGTCTTTTTCCTGACAGCTCAAGATCATCCCCATCAGAAGACCTGGGTAGGGTCACATAGAACAGCCCACTGCTAGCTAGTTCTTTTCTTTCTTTCTTTCTTACTTTCTCTCTCTTTCTCTCTCTCTCTCTCCCTCCCTCTCTCCCTCCCTCCCTTTTGTTTTGTTTTTCGAGACAGGGTTTCTCTGTGTAGTTTTGGTGCCTGTCCTGGAGCTCACTTGGTAGCCCAGGCTGGCCTTGAACTCACAGAGATCCACCTGGCTCTGCCTCCCAAGTGCTGGGATTAAAGGCGTGTGCCACCACCGCCCGGCTTCTTTTCTTTTCAAGACAGGGATTTTCTGTGTAATAGCCTAGGCTGTCCCCAGTGGAACTCAGGCTGTAGACCAGGCTGGCCTCGAACTCAGAGATCTGCCTGCCTCTGCCTCCCAAGTGCTGGGATCAAAATCATGTGCCACCACCGCCCAGCTATACCCACTGCTACCTCTTAAAACCTTCCAGGTTCTAGACAAGAAACTTGGGGAAAGACATTACTGATAGTGTGTCTCAGGTCTTGTCTACTCTTTCTACCTCTATTTCTCTGGGTTTGGAGACAAGTTTTCCAGTTTGTAGTGAATGCTAGCCTCAAACGCCAGACAATTCTTGTTCTCAGGCCTTCTAAATTCGGGACTACTGACTAGCCATACCTGGCCCCTAGTCTTTCTTTTGCGATTCGATTCTGAGAACTGCACATTGATAGGAAGGTGATATATCAACTAAGCTGCACTCCCAGGTCCATCCCATAATCTTTTGGTCTCACACACACACACACACACACACACACACACACACACACAAATTGCTTCCCTGGGTAGAGGAATACTGACACCCTTTGAATTGTGCAGGCTTTAAATTTTTTTTATTTATATGAGTGCTTTGCCTGTGTGTGCCCTGAGACTAGAGTTACAAATGGGCAATGAGCTGCCATGTGGGTGCTGGGAAAGCGGTTAGTGCTCTCGAATACTGGGCCATCTCCCCCCACCCCACAAGCCCCATCAACAGGGAAGCCTCGGTAAACATTTCACCTCTAAAACTATCCCTCCTTCGTTGGGTGCCCCTATGCTCAAGGGTGACCATACAACCCTGTAAGCCATAAGCCTTGGTCTTTCACTCTGCCTTTTTATAAATTGCGCTTCTCTGTATCTCCTATAGAACAACCAACCGCTGGAGTCAGGTAGTCTCAAGGTAGGATGTCATCTGAGAAAGGACTTTTCATTTAGCAGGAGGACTCCACCTAAGAAGTTCCTTCTGGGCTCCAGGACCTCCCACTGAAGTCCGACACAGCTGAATGGCAGCTTAGCCATCATACCCTAAAAGACAAATTCTATATCCAGGTTGAGGAAGGGAGAGTTTATGAGGAAAGAGATGTCAGGTGTTGCCTCCTTTACCTCTTGGCTGGCTGGCTCACGCGGACTGTCCTTGTCTTGTCCGTGCCAAGTGTTGTTTGGTCTGGTCCACCTAGCCCAGATCATTTTCCCCACCCAAAAGCTTTGGAGACCAGCTTTCCTTTGAAGATCCGGGGCTCCCAAGGAGGGGCGCGCTTGACCCCCTGGTTGAGGAAAGCCCCAAGTGACGTCATTTTAAATATAAAGAGCCTTAAATTCCCAGAATGGAGGTCAAAATCTCCAAAGCCCCTCCTTTCTTTCAGGGCGGGAATGGGAGGGTGTCAGGGTGGAGGTCTGGAAGTAGGGATTATTCTAAAATTTGTTTGGGTTTGCATGTTCCACGCCGAAAAGTCCGGGAGGGGGTATTTATTAGGACACTCCCTCAAGGGATTGTGAATCAGCGGATTTGCACAAAGTCAGGGTATGTGCGGGCGCGCGGGGGGGGGGGGGGGAGATGTGGGGGGAGGTGTGTGTGTTTTGGGGGGGGACTAGCTGCCTGCCCCTGGGCGTGGGCGGAGGAAATGTCCACCCCCGCAGCGGGCCTGAAGTGCTTATTTGACACACGCAACAGAAAGGGAGTTTTAAAAGTGGTTTTTAAAGGAGGAAAAGGCGACTCACTTCGAGTTTGTGTTTTGTTTTGCAAAGCTTCGACGCACGGTAAGGCGCTCCATAGCCTTCAGCTGTGCTGACACGCAGCAGCTCAGTTCTTTTTAAAACAAAGCGCTCCGGGTAAGGGCGTCGGGCTTGGGAGCTCCATCCCCCAGAGCCCTCAGGCAAAATGCAGTATTTGCTCAACTGACTTGCAGCTTCGGGTGGGCTTTTCAAGTGGGAGGAGTGGGAAAAATAAGGAAGCTCGAGCTTCAGGAGCTGATAAATTCGTTTCTCTTTTTCTTTGGGCTGTCGCGGCCAAGTGGAGAAGACTTTAAAAACACACATACACACATACACACATACACACATACACACAAAACCCTAGGATTCTTCCCGGCCTTGAGAAGTAGATGATACCTGGATACATAGGACAAGAAAGGTAACTTTCCTTGTTTGTTTTTAAAACACCAAAAAAAAAAAAAAAAAAATGAGCGAGAGAGAGAGAGAGAAAGTGGGAACAGAGGAAGAAGCGAAGAAGCATTAGACTTTTGTTTACCAGGATAAAGTTTTGCAAGTTTGTTGCTAAGTTGGGCGGGTCGCTCCAAGATTCATCTTCCCAGGTGCGCCGACAAACGGTGTCTGCTGCTCTGATTGTAAGGCTCAGGAAATTTGAATTGGTCTTGAAAATGTTGACATTTTTTTTTTCAGCGGGAGAGGGTTAGGCGCGCCGGGCGGGCGGGCACTTAGGTCAGGTCAAGGGCAGTCTGTTCTCCGTGCGCGCTCCACCGTGCGGCGCGCGACCTCGGGAAGGGAGAAGAGCGGAGGAGAACCCGCCGTTGCATCCTCGTGGGTGGGGAGTGCGAGACCTCCTCAGCTCCAGCCAGCTGGGTGAATGGGGCGCGCACGGCCCCGGAACGCCGAGGCTGGATAAAATATGCCAGGCCTGCGCTTCTCGGGCTCATCAAGGCTGCGGGAGCCTCCCCGAGCTATCATCCTTTGTAATTGCAACCGTCAATCAACACTTGAAGACAAAGTCAAAGCCGGGAAGGGCGAGCCCGGGAGACTACCCTTGCTGGAAAGGAGGAGGAGCGGGGGAGGGGTGAGGAAGGAGAAGTTTGCTAGAAGTTGACCCCGGAGTGCCAGAGAAATTCGGAACGCTTGCGGTAGCTACGGGGAACTCATCTTTAAGTATCCGCCAGAAGAAAGGCCGAGGTGAATTCCTACATGTGCTTCCATAAACAGGCTTTTGATAAAAGGTAGCTGCCGCGGAGGCTGGGATGTGCACCCTAGGTCATGCTTGATGCATTCTGGGGACCGTACTGACCGTTTTTTGGCATCGGCATGGCATTTAGATCACATAGGTATTGATGTATCACCCTTCATCCCAACTACTCGTCTTCCCCAGCTATTCATGCCCCCCCCCCCCCAACCCGGCTTTTCGAGACATGGTTTCTCTGTGTAGCTTTAGAGTCTTGTTCTGGAACTTACTCTGTAGACCAGGCTCGAGCTCAGATCCCCCTGCCTCTGCCTTGCGATTGCTGGGATTAAAGGTGAGCGCCACTACTGCCCGGCTCGCCAATGAGTCTCCTAAGCATTCTGAGGCTATAAGAATCTAGAATGATCCCAGGTAGTGGAAGGTAGACCGCCTGAGCTCCGCCTCCTCTTAAGGCTCTAGGGTGGAGAGAACATTCTCGGAGACACCTCAACGCGGGCCGAGGGCACGGAACACGCTGGTTCCCTGCTTCAGTGGGGTCTCTACCCAACGGAATTGGAGAGTGAAGGACCCAGAGTGTGTGCTGGCCAGTGCAGAGGGCATTGGGAGGGTACACTCAGAATGAGCAAGGAAGCCTGATTCCCTCACCCCTCCTTCAGCGTGAGACTCGGCCACTCCCCCAAAGTTGAGGAGCAACTCCAGGGAAAACGTGAGTGTGCCCTTGAATTTCCAACAAAACCCAGCTCCTGTAGATTGCTCACCCTGAACACCCCGCCACCCCCCCACCCCCGGCGTTGTTTTAAGACCCTGGAAATCTGAAATAAGGCTGATCCGAGGTAACTCCTTTTACTGTGGAGGTGGTGGAAGTCGGGGTTCCCTTTGTTAGTAGGGAAAGTGTCCTGCCTGTGCGTTTGTGACAAGGTCTCACTATGTCGCTCTGGCTGACCTGAACTAACTATAGGAGACCGTAGACCAGGCTGGACTCTGAACTCAGAGATCCTCCTGCCTCTGCCTCTCTAGTGCTGGGATTAAAGGTGTGGAGGTACTTACTACACCTGGAAAAAAGCAGTTTCTCTACTACCCTTTGGAACCCCTTCAGCTGGCTCTGCTTAGACCAGATTCTCCAACCTAAGGGAAAGCCAGAGAGAGGCACTGGTGAACTGTCGGAGGCCATTCTTTTAAACTTGGTCTTGCACACCTACCCTCCATCTTGACCACCTCCTTCAATTGTGAGGCTTTTCCTTGGGCCATCTACCTGTGGGAAGATATGAAAGTCCCATTTGACCTTTAGCACCCACCACTCTGGCTTTGGAAGAAGTGTTAGGACAAATGGAGCTGGATAGGGAAACCTCTTAACTGGGCAGAAGCTGGTGCTACAAGCATAACCACAAAGCTCACCTCGTGGGTCAGCCTCTGCTTCTGGTTCTGGCTAGGGTTTTTTTTTTGTTTGTTTGTTTGTTTTTGTTTTTGTTTTTTTTCCTTCCCACAATAAGATCACAAGGGCCTGCCAGAGTTTATTTCAGTTTCCTTCACCTCTGGGAGCCTCCTCTGGTACCGCTGGAGTCCAGCATCCTTTCTTGGCTGGTGGGTAGGAAGATCAAGAATGAAGGCCATTATGAACTCTTAGAATTGCAGTGAGTGGAGGCCATTTTTTTTTTTTTTAAAGCTTGGAAATAAAACTGATTTCTTAAAGTTTGCCTGAACTCCAAAGTAAAGCAGGCTGTGAGTAATGACTTGAGCATGGAGATTTGCTCCCTTTCTGAACTATGTAAGAATATGTGTTTGTAATTCAAAGTGATGTCTTAAATAACGGGCAATACTGAAAATGTATTGACATTGTGACTTGATACTAACATGAAAACTCGAGCTTAATGATCACTAATACAGGTAAATTCAGCCCACTCCCCCATACAAACTAATGGGCAGGCCCCCTCAATTTTTGTGGCTAGAAGGTACTTGATTAGGCCACATTGGTTTTCTAAGACCCCTAAAGATGCTACGAAAACTGAAAATTAAATAATTTGGATTCTGAATACATATGTATATGTTTTAAAGCGAAAAGATAAATCAGTTTAGAGAGTCAACGTATTTGAATTGCTAGCCATCAGTGGATAGCACACTTCATATAGAAGTGTAAGCAATGATTGGAATAATTTTATATTCATCAACTACTAGACTGGGCAGTTTATGTGATCTCTATGCCATTTAAATAGAAATCCAGATCTTTTGAGATTCAAATTTACCCCCTTGTGGGTGGACTTCGATAATTACCCAGTTGCAAGGCAGACCCTGGATATTGGAGGTTTTGCATGCATGCATGCATGCATGCATGTAGCAGGCTGGGGAGAATGTTTTTCATCTTATTGGGATGAGATCTGAAAACTTTGAAGATGTGGCTGGACTGGTGACCTAAGAGCTTGCATAACAGATGGTTCTGTAAAACTTCTCTTTAAAATGCTGAATCTCGGGGCGTCATGTGGATCCGCCCCACCAAAGGGACTCTAAAGCAGGGGTTGATCTCTCCATCCTGCGTGGAAACACAGCTCTCACTGCAGTCAGGAAGTCTGTTACCAAGATAATCTTGGACTCAAGTGAAGTGTTTTTCGTAAGCTGGGCCCGAGAGCAGCATGGGGAATCAGGGGTGTCTGTCATTTACTTAAATTCCATGCAAGTGAGAGAAATCTCAGTGACTTCAGTTGTCCCTAAAGTGAGCCTCAGCCCTTGGGTTCTTTAGAGCCCAGCCACCCATGGTGTGTTTCTCAGATTGCTGCTTGCAGGGACCTTAATGGCGGGATCGGCCACCCTCCATTTGTGAATTGAGCATCCTTTTTTTCTTCTAGGTGTTTTAAGTGGGCACATCAGTTCTCTCTGGTCTCCACACTCAGCGCAAGGACCACCTACACTTAATCACCCCAGCCCTTCTCCTTGCCTTCCCTCAGCTCTTTGAAATGGCCTCTCAGCCTTCAGATCCTTGGCCGCTTAGCTGAACACAAGTCGCTTCTCACTAGCTGAGAAAGGAGTTGCATTTACATCTCCCACCCACTTCTCCCGCCCCAGGCCAGGGTGGAGTGGGAGTAGATTAAGGCGGGGTGAAGAGGTTGGGGCAGGCAATCCAGGCCAGCGCTCCCTTATTGGCTAGCGGCTAGTGTCCAACCTGAGTCCGGAACCTGCATCCCCATTCACTGTCTTCACCTCTCACCCCCCCCCCCCCCCCCCACCCCCGCATTGCCCTTACCTCCCTTCTCCAGCTGGTCTTCTCCTTTCCTCCGGGCACTGTCACCCTCGGGGCCAGGAAGGGTTGCTCTCACCGGAGAGTAGTGGGAGGTTGGAACTTCAGAAGTCCACACTTGTGATAGCACGAGAGAGGGAGCTGGAGGAGATAGGGGGGAAGGGGCGGAGAGGAGAGGAGAGGACAGTTAGTAGAGGGAAGAGAAGTGAGGCGAGAGAAAGAGAGAGAGAGACCCCTGCCGATCCTGAGCCAGAGGGCGGGTGCAGGGAGGGGAAGGAGTCCTGGAGCCGTTCAGCCACTGCAGTAGTAGCAGCAGCTGGCGGCCGCCTCTGCTGCCCTCCGGAGCGCGGCGCGCACAGATCGCTGTCCCGGGCAGCAGCGCCCTGGCGGTCGCTGCCTCCGCCTCTGCGGAGCGGAACCCCAGCACCAGGACGCGGTCTTCTTAGTGTGGCTTGGTCGCGGGGATCTCCCGCGCGCGCGCAGCTCAGGGACAGCTCTGAAAGCTGCGGGACCGGACAGGGCTCCCAAGTCCTGCCCGGCAGCTCCGGCGAGTGGGTGGGTGAGCGGGTACGCTGGTCACCCCTTCTCTCTTTCCGCCGGAGTTGAATCTGTGCTGCCCGTGTCCAGGTGCTGGGCTTCCGGACCGACACCGACTCCCCATTCCCGCCCGCAGCCGTCTTGTCATGCTGCCCAAAGTGGAGACGGAAGCCCCAGGACTGGCCCGATCGCATGGGGAACAGGGGCAGATGCCGGAAAACATGCAAGGTAAGGGATTGCAGTGCGCCGCTCCAGCTCCTGGCTTTTCCAGCCTCGGGCTAACCCTGCAGGCTTTCAGCCTCCTGCGGCATGGACAGCAGAGCAGCCTGGCTGGCAATTCTCAGCCTGCTACAAGCTGCCGGGCGGTGCGCGGGCCTCGGCCTCCTTAGGAGCGAGCATAAAAGTTAATGGCACTTGAACTAGGCGGACGGTGCTTTCTCATCAATGTCTAATTGGCCACTTCTAATTAAGTAGACTTCGAGCTCAGAGCCCACTGGAGCTGGGGCAGCTTAAGGCTAAGGGCACCATGGAATAATCTTCCCTGAGGAATGGTCACCCCGGTTCTAGGTTGTTCGAACTGTAGCGTAATTTAGTGCTCCCGTGTAGATGGAAAAGACTGACTAGGAAAGCCAAGTATATACAGGAGAAGATCACAGGAAGGCAGTTGATGTGAGAATCATATGAGGACCCCAAAAGCCTAGCCCGACCCAGCAGCCCGCTAGGATTTGGGCAACTCCAAAATCGCTGGCATAACTTAAAAGCACCTCAACTCCGTTCCCGAATGCGGGGTTGGGGTGCTCAGGGTTAGCTCACTGCCCTGTTTGTCCCGGAGCTGTGATTCTAGATCTCCCATGTGTGTCCCTGCTCTTGATTGATACCAGCAAAAGATCAAATCTCATTTGTTGTATTTTCTTCACTCCAAACTCTTCAGAACTTTATACTTCGTTACGCGCCAGGGTGGGAACAATGCTAGGAAAAGTTCTTCCATCTTCGCCCTTACCAGAGTTCAGGATGTTCGGGTCAGCAGGCTTGTGATCCCCAAAGCTTCCTGCCGCCCTTCTGAGCGAACTTGAAACGGTCAGAGAGGCGTTGAGAGCAGTGCTCAGGGCTGCGTGCTGGGCAGGCTGCGTGCCCACCGCGCGCTCTGGCTGGGAAATCTAAGGTTGTCTTGCCGAGCAGAGAAAAGGGGTGGCAAGGCACGTGGGTGGGCCAGTTATCCTGGGTGATCTTGGGGTCTCTCCAAGCCCTTGGGTAGGGCTGTAGAAGTTCTTTGGCAGAAGTCTTCAGACTAAATTTATGTGTCGGCTGCTAAGAGAGCCTCGCTGGCCCAAAGAGGTGCACCTGGGATTCCGAGAAGTGCCCCAGGCCTGTTTCCTGCGCTCTGGCCTCCAGCCCTGCGAAGTTTCCTCCCTGCAGGAGGACCCAGTTTTTGCTACTTCCTGCCCCGAAGCAGACATTTGGGGTAGCCAGTTGCAGAGGCGGGAAAAGCAGCGCAATGAAGCGAAATACAGGGTGTATGGAAGACCGGAGAGAGATGCATTGGTAGCTTTTTTTTTCTTTTTTAAGTTGAGAGGGCCCTTCGTGGCTCCAGCTGCCAAGCCAAGACATTAGCTTTTCTTTGTGCTGGGAGGCTAGCAAATCTGGCCTTAGGTTGCTTGGCCCTGGGTTCGAAAGCAGCGTGGGAAAAGCCTGGTGTGGCTTCAGCGGTGGTTTGCAGCCTGAGCTGAGCACACTCGCGCGGGTAGGTTCACTCACCAGGTAGCTCACCCATTCTTTCACACTGCCAGAACCCAGAAAGAGAATCCGTTACTGGATTCTCAGGCAGCGTGGGGCATCCTACTTAAGCGGACTTTTCGGAGGACCTAGCTTCACAAGACCCGATTGTTACCTCTCCTTTTTGCAGCCTGTTTGTTGGTCATTTCTTCGCCAGAGTGGATTTGGTTCAACTCTTAATTCAGGTGCCCCCCCCCCGGGGGTGGGGGAGCCCTGTGAGTAACAAAACAAAACTACTCCCTGTACTCCCAGATGCACCTCTCCCCACTCAGACTCTGGATTTCGCAGAAGAAGGGCCCCCGGTCTTTTTTCCATGAGATATCTCCCAGATAGGCACGGAGGTGATTGTCAACCCCGATACTCTAAAATGTAAAGTTAGAGTTTACTTTGTTGGGAGACAGAGGAGAACATACATCTAAGTAAAGCACAGGTCCCCCTCAGCTCAGAATGGAAAGAGAAGTCATGAGTTTTCAGAGCCTCATAAACAAGTCCCCCAACCCACAGCTTTTCCCAAACCCCCAGCTCCTGGTTTCCCAGAGTGGCGCTGCCTCTCATTGAGTGTTGGAGTTCAGGATGGCATGGCGGGGAGAGAGGCGCACTGGGCAACCCGTTTTCTAAGTTCTTGAGTCTAGGGACTGCCTTGTTGGTGCCTCTTCCCAAGACCTTTGCAAACTGTTGCTTTCTCCCGGGGCCAGTTGAAGCTACAGCTCTGCTTCGGGGAAGAGACACTCCATCAAGACAGAGGGGGGAAAAACTAACTTTATTTTAAAAGAATAAAGCTATTACCTGGTGATAAAGAGGCATACTAATTTGGCTATGGGGTAGGAGTTATTTCTCCATTTCCTTTTTGGTAAACAAATCTGAGGAAACCTCTGCCAGGCTGTGGGTACCCCTCCCCCGCCCCGCCCCTTGCAATGCCACTGATTAACTTAAAGCAAACTCTCTCTGGAGTTTGTGCGCTTTTGGGTAGAGGAGAGTTGAGCAAGGGGCCCAGAGCCGGGTGCACATAGGGTTTAAAGAGGGTGTGGGGAGCACGGGGCGGTGGCTGGCTGTACAGACCTGCCCCCTTGCCTGGAGGTCGGGCCACCCCTGCTCTGCTTGCAACCACTTGGGAGTAGGGGTGGGGGCTTGACCGAAGCGGGTTTACAGTCTCATCTGATAGTTCCTTGGGTTCTGCTGGCCACTGACGTTCACGGGCACAGTTAAGACTTAGTCCCCATCCATAGTACTTCCCACAGTGAGCCAGGATGCCATGCTCTTCTGATTTCTGTTCAACCCGGCAGTCTCCCGGAGGTGTTGATACTTTGCAATGCTTATGGGAAGCTTGTGAAGTCCATTACAAAGCTCTAGAATTCTGCTCAACCCCCTGTGTGTGTCTTCCCCGTCTGTTTCGGTCCCCCTTCCGGGTGTCCTCTCCTCTTCCTTGTTTTTATTTTCACAGGACATTTTCAAACGTGAGGAGATGAAAGTGGCCAGAACAGAACTGAATGTTTTGATTAATCTAACAGACTTGAACCCTGGGAGCCACAGGCTGTTGTTAAAGGGGGGTGGGGGGTGCTTCTGAGAAGCAGGTTTCTGAAGCTCCATTGCTTTCCAAGTAGCGTGTGTGTAAATTAGTATTGCTAGCCTCACAAAGTGTGGTGTACTCATAGCGAACCATTTCAATAGTGAGTGTGCCAGTCACTTTACAGCCTGGTTTTGCTCCTTTAGGCAAAGGTGACATTTTGGAACGTTAGAGGTTTAAAAGAAATTTTAGGTTGTTACTTTATATGGTTCATGTTTCTATTCTGATCTGTTGGCTTTTGTTGAACAGTGGTCAGTTTAAAATGTTAACCAAAAAAGTTGGGATTATTTTTAAGTTTAAAAATATGAAGTACATGTTCACTGATGCCCAAAGATGTTTTCCTTTCATTACGTAAAACTAGTTCTCTTCGATACCAGTTGGGTAATCATTATTTTGTATTTTACCTGGTGATATTTGGCCACCAACCACCAAAATGCCTTTTATTCAGCTTCAAAACCTACATTGGAAATTAATAGGGCACGTGTGCACATTTCTCTTTTTGTTTCAGTGTCTCAATTTAAAATGGTGAATTACTCCTATGATGAAGATCTCGAAGAGCTATGTCCTGTGTGTGGCGATAAAGTATCCGGGTACCATTATGGTCTCCTTACCTGTGAAAGCTGCAAGGTTTGCTCTCTCAGTGCTACCTAAAAAAAAAAACCAGAATGTTCAGACCGAAAAAACAAACCATTGAATTACCCTTCAAGGCTAAACTTAAGCTGCTTTCTTTTTTTTTTTTTTTCCACTAAAAAATGAGAGGGAACGTGTCATAAGGAGACTAATACTTAAAATATGTCTGATGTAGTTCAGAAGGCAAAGATACCTGTGCTTTTTAGAAAACTCGGCCAGTCTCACGGCTTTAAAAGAGTTCATTGTGGTGCAGTGATGTAGCTATAGGAAGGCTTCATTTCTAACAGTCCTAGATATTGATTTTGCTTGACTTACATATATTTAAAGCATCATTCTTGAGAGGAAACATGAGAAAGTATATATCCCAAGAACATTTTAACTTGAGAGTCATCTGCGTTGCATGTTGGAACATTTTCTTTAATCCAGAAGACATGAAAATCTGAATTCCCAGCTGCATGATTTCATCCTGATAGATTCCAAAAATAATTTGAAGACTTTTTTTTCTTTTGGAATTTATATCAAGGTACCGAGAAGCCAGATTGTAGTTTCTAATTGAACACTTCTTAAGTGTATCATGTGACTTATTTAAATGCAGGGAATTTGAGTATGATCAATATCCTTTATTACTAATCTTGTCAAAACCTTAAGGATTTGTGTCAGTTTTGTAAATTCAGTTTTCTGTATTTTTCCCCCTGACATATTCTTTAAAGTAGAAACCTCAGTGCCTTTATTTTAAACCATTGCTAGGAACCCCCCTCCATTTTCTACAGCAAAATAAGATTGTTTCTGTTGGCGGTCCCTCAGATAAGGGTGCCATCTTTGTAGAGGGGTCTCTGAAAGCCACATGCGTTATTTCTCACCAGGCCCCTGGAGTGGAAGGCAGGCATGAGCTTTGCTGCCCTCAGCGTTGTGGGTTGTGTGCGTGCCCCTGTGTGTGTGTGTATCTTTCCTGTTAGCTGAATTTTTAAAACACAGCTCCCACCCTTGAATGGGTCCCAGTGGCATTAGGAACATTTCCCCGTTTTGCTCTTGAAGTTCTTTTCCTTTTAACTGTCGAGTGTTGACATTTGTGAGAGATCTGAGGTATTTTGCTATTCAGTTCTAACACTGGCATTTTACAATGGTTTGTGACTGAAATTGTATGAGACTACCTGAAAACAATGTAGGGCTCCAAGGCTTACCTCTGTTTGGAACATTAATGTTAATAGGAAACCAGATTTAAAAAAAAAAAAAAAACATTGGTCAATATAGAATGTATTTTGTTTTTTACTGACTCTTGAAATGAAATGGTATGAAATTGGTGTAATTCTTCAGGAATATAACTCCGAGGCCAGAAAAATCTTCCCTGAGGCCTGGCAGTGCTGCGGACGGCTGATCTTACTGAAATGTGACTAAACCACAGGACCACATAAGGAAGGGTTCAGTGGCAGGAGGAAAACATTACTGTGTGATTTCCTCAGAGTGAAACAATAGAGGAAACAGGTTAGACTATAGCATGCCTCACTGTTTTCTCTGTCTTGTAGGGCTTTTTTAAGCGAACAGTCCAAAACAATAAAAGGTACACATGTATAGAAAACCAGAACTGCCAAATTGACAAAACACAGAGAAAACGTTGTCCTTACTGCCGATTCCAGAAATGTCTAAGTGTTGGAATGAAGCTAGAAGGTAAGGCTGCCAGTGTTGTCTCCTGGGACATGGACTTTAAAACACCGAGTGTAGCATGGGGGCATTCTTTTTCTAGCCTTTTAACACTATTGACAATGATGGACAATACTACTATTTTGTCTGTAGAATAACCTGTCATTTAAACACGGTACCATCTACTAGGGGAAAAAAGGGGATATGGAAATTATCCTGCTCTCCTTTTAGTTTGGAATATGATACATTCGATATAGAAAAGGTCAGCAAGACTGTAGCAACTCTACTGAGAACAAATACAATTAATTTTAAAGAATGTGAAAAATAAAATGAAATCACTCTTGAATTTTTAAATCAAGACACGCTAGTAAAAATTTTTTTTTAAAGAAATTGGTGTGCTTGCCATAGTTATTCATTTCACGGTTCTTGAGAAAAGTTAGTTTCTCATTGTGGAAAGGAATTTCTTATACAGACTTTTAGTTTTTAAAAGCATCAAAGTATGCATCTTTTTTTAAAGAAAAAGATAATGACTGAATCTATAAAGTTCAACCACTAGAAAGCAAAGACCATGCAAAGCAATGGGTAGATGAGCCTGGGAGAACAGTCCTTAAAAGTCCCACCAAACTGTTGAAAGAGCTGCGGCATTCCTCTTGGCAGCCAGTGAAGTTAATATGTGACTGCTGTAAATAATTTGTACTTCATGACTGTTATGGCGCGCTGCTATTTTCCAGCCTTTGACCTGCTGGCCTTCCACAGATTAAACAGACTGCAAATAACGCAACGTGGCGGGGGACCCAGCACTGTGCTAGAATGTACTTCATTTGGTCAAGGAGGCACAAGCTACTTTTATTTGGAGGTTTTCTGTTATGTAGAACTCATTCTTGGGTAGATGTACCAAAAAAAAATTTTTGATTTGTGTTTTGGGGTAAATCTGCCAAGTTGCTAACAAATTTGTTCAGCTAGAAGCAGCCACTTTGGTTAGCATAGGGACTACTTTTAGGAAGAGATTGAGAAAGGAAATAATTGATGTTTATTAATTCTATCATTGGTCCCTTTAGTTGCCAAATAGTGGCAGATGCTAATGACAAGGCAAAGCAGATGATGAAATGCTGAAACTTAAGTGATGTGACTTCACACAATTGATTTTCTTGGGGTGGGGGTTTCAAGACAGGATTTCTCTGTGTAGCTTTGTGCCTTTCCTGTATCTCACTCAGTAGACAGACTGGCCTCAAACTCAAAGAGATCCGCCTGCCTCTGCCTCCTGAGTGCTAGGATTAAAGGCGTGTGCCACCACTGCCCGGCTGTCACTTGATTCTTAATGAAAGAAAAGAGATTGTGTGTTTTATCCTCAATATTTCACTATGTTAATTGTGTGTGAGTTGCCCATCACCATACTCATACTTTAACAATAGTCATAGAACAGTAGAATATTTGATAAGTTATCTAAATGGAAAACAGTTATGGTCCAGTATAGAATTATGGATACTTAGAATTCACAGTAAATTTTTAATGTGAATACTAATCCTAAGATTAAAAATCTCAACAACTTGACCTCCAGCAATCTCAACATGTCCCAAGCTGTCAGATGTTGCTGGGTTCTGTCTAATTACCACTGTTGGTGGACTTGGAGAGCTCTGCTAACTAACGGATGAGGCATGGCTCCAACTCCACATCTCTACAGCACAGCAGAGTCTCCAGACTTTGTTTTAATTATGTCCAATCCCACTACAATTCAAAGCATGGCTGGTGGTTTTCTTGTGTGCACTCAAATCCAGGGGAATGGGGTTTTCCAAGAAGAGCCGTACCTAAGTATCCTTTGTAACAAAGTATCCAAAACTCATACGGAATGAGGAAGATGTTGGGAGAAAAAGTACTTAATCCAGAAATGAGTTGATTCTCTTTTTCTTTAAAGAAAGAAAGGAAGGAAGGAAGAAAGAAAAGAAAAATTGCAGACACACACACACACACACACACACACACACACACACACACACCATATATACAATTTTGATTTCCCTGAGAAATCACGACATAGCCGCGTACTAGAAACTGACCTACCCAGAAAGGAACCCTCCCCCTAGGAATATGAAATATCTGTTGTGAAACTTTTTAATTTACGAAGGGCTAATACTTTTTGGGTACTCCAAATATGGTTTTGATAACAGAACCCACTTGAAGGAAAGAATTCATAAGGAAGACATTTCTTTTTCATGGAATATCTGTGGGCTCTCACAATGAACACACACACACACACACACACACACACACACACACACACACCACTTCCTCCTGTGACTATCAATATTTTGGAATGCCTAGAGAATGCTACTAACCAACTCCCCTCTTGTATACCCTTCCTTTCTGCTCTATCAACAGCCGTAAGAGCTGACCGCATGCGAGGAGGCAGAAATAAGTTTGGGCCGATGTACAAGAGAGACAGGGCCCTAAAACAGCAGAAGAAAGCCCTCATCCGAGCCAATGGACTTAAGCTGGAAGCCATGACGCAGGTGATGCAAGTCATGCCCTCGGACCTGACCATCTCCTCTGCCATTCAGAACATCCATTCTGCCTCCAAAGGCCTACCTCTGAACCATGCTGCCTTGCCTCCCACAGACTATGACAGAAGTCCCTTTGTCACCTCCCCCATTAGCATGACAATGCCACCTCATGGCAGCCTGCAAGGTTACCAACCATATGGTCACTTTCCTAGCCGGGCCATCAAGTCTGAGTACCCAGATCCCTACACCAGCTCGCCTGAGTCAATGATGGGCTACTCCTACATGGATGGTTACCAGATAAGCTCTCCAGCCAGCATCCCACACCTGATACTGGAACTTTTGAAGTGTGAACCAGATGAGACGCAAATTCAAGTGAAAATCTCAGCTTACTTACAGCAAGAGCAGGCGAGCCGAGGCAAGCATGAAAAGCTGAACACATTTGGGCTCATGTGCAAAATGGCGGACCAGACCCTCTTCTCCATTGTTGAGTGGGCCAGGAGTAGTGTCTTCTTCAGAGACCTGAAGGTATGCCATATCATGACCTAGCCTTCTCTCAACAGAGATCTGACTAGGTTCCTGACTGTTACTTGTGTTCTTGGTGTTTAGAATAGGTTTTCCTTTTGTTTATATGACTTAAAGAAGAGAGAGGTTTGTGACCGTTACTGCAGGGTGGTTATAGCTTGACTTAATAGGGCTTTCGCTCTGTGTAGTTCCTAAATGGAGATGGTGTCTAACATGACATTAAGTACTGTTTTGTTTCCATATAGCAGAATGTATCCATTGCTTTTAACTCAGATGGTTTGTTTCCCCAAAAATACAACATCAAACAGATACTAAGTTTTTTTAAAGTGACCAAGTCACAAATAACGTAATAATGATATCATCTTGAAGGTTTCTTTTCAAAGAGGAAAAAAATGCCAATATTGAACTGTTCAGGTCCTGCAAAGTACAAATAACACTGGTTAGTAGTGTTGAGTAGGCATTTACTGTTTGTTTGCCCTGACATTAGGGTGGTAAAACCATTGTTTTCAGAACAGATTCCGGTAGGATGCTGACTGCTATTGCATGGGGAGTCAGCCAGTGGTGAGTGCCTGTCTATTGGGCTCCTTTCATATATCTGTGGTTTTAGTAAATGGATTGGTAAGTTGTAAACACAGCACTTGTTTGCATAAGGATCTATGTTTAACTACATAATTATTTTATTTCCTGGAACTTAAAGCTGAATTAATGCAGGAAAGTTATTTAGGAGTTTGGAATCTGGGTGCTGACCAAGCCACATTTTCTAACTGATCTTTCCATTCCCGATTTAAGCAAATCCTAACTTTGGTTTCTGAGGCCGTTTCATTGTAAAATCAACATTGTGCCTTTGCTGTCATGGTGGGAGAGGTAGCCAGGCATCTGATGACCTAGTGTGAAGCAGACTTTTAGTCAAGGCTTATCATTCAAATGTGCTGTGCAAGACAGACAGAGGGATGGGGAATCAAGAAGCCACGTGCTCAGGGAAAATTCTGATTTTCTTAAAGCACCAGCAGGTATGTGTATGGGAACAAAATTACCTGCCTAGATCTATAAAGGGGTTAATAAAATGCCACCAGCATGCAGTGATGCTGCATCCTGCCCTTTATTGCTGCATAGAAAGGGTGGCTGAAGGTGAAGTGACCAGGCTGCAGAGAGCAAACAGAAAGCATCGAGCTAGCGTGATAAGTAAGACCAGGTGCTTTCAGAGTAAGTAGTGCAGACAACCACTTTATGATAGAGCATCCTTTATTTAAAAAGCAAAACCCAAACAGCTTAGTTTCCTGGGTGCTTTTATATTCATAGCTGTGTCCCTAAGAGGACAGATGAGCTACTTAAATCCAAAGTGGTTTTGGCTGCAACAGGAAGGCTCAGGAGGAGCGAGCCAGTTCGATGGACTTGGGCTGAATGACCTCTTCTGGGTTTATAGCTGTGTCTGCCGCAGGCAGGGATCGGCGTTTCCAAGCTTTGCTGCTCTCACCTGTAAAACCGTGTGCATGCGCCATGGGGGAGAGGGTTGGAGAAACGATGGTGCTTGTGTTGAGGTGGTTCTGTGTAAGGAAGGAAATGTATGTGAAAGGCGCTGAGCCCGGCAGGTCTCTCATGCTGTAGGCACAGTACAGCGGTGGTGTGTTCTGTAAATTGTTATAGCTCTTTGGAAGGCTCAGTCTTTATATAACAGGCTTACGTTCAGTCTTACATTCTTGATGTGTCACTGGGAAACACCGTCAAGCAAGTGTTACAGGATGGTACGATTGGATTGTAATGAATAGTCAGAGCAACGCCTAAAATAACCACATAGCAAGTTAGTTGTGTGAGATGACTATAAAGTTGGGTAAGATAAAGACAATCCTTCCCAAAGTTTCTAGTAATTTTGCATATAACTCTTGTATGTAATTCCTTAAAAGAAAACCAAAACAGGAGCTGGAGAGATGGCTCAGAGGTTAAGAGGCCTGGCTGTGGTCCTGAGTTCAATTCCCAGCAACCACATGGTGGCTCACAACCATCTGTAATGAAATCTGGTGCCCTCCTCTGGCCTTCAGGACAGGCAACTATTCAGGCAGAACACTATGCAAAACAAATAAATAAGTAAGTAAATCTTAAAACAAAACAAAACAAACAAACAAACAAACCAAAACCAACCTGGTGTGGGGGAGCATGCCTGTTATCCCAACACTGAGAAGGTTAAGACAGGAGGCATGCAGTGAGTCCTAGGCCAGCCTGGGTTACAGAATGAGACCCTGTCTCAACAAAAAATAAAAAGAACAACAAATTTCTTTTAGGAAGACAGCCGAAGAGATGTATGTTTTAAAAATCAACAACGGAATAATGATTATGTGTATCCACAAAAGAAAATGTTAGTAAGTGAATGGGGTTTGCCACAGGTTAGACTTCAAGAATGCTGGGAAAGTAGTCATTTTTCAAATGTCTTTCCCTTGCAGCTAAATTCTGGAGTGGGATTCTTTCCAATGGCATGGGCTTAACTGTGCCTGAAATGTCCATGTCTTGGTTTGGGATGGGGTGTTGACATCTTTACGCTGTTGTGTAATGTGCCTGGCCAGGCTATCATCATAGGAGAAATTGAAAAGGGAAAGTAAATTTGTACAAACACCAGGGTACCTATGAAAGGGTAGAAGGATCCCTCAGTGGACAGACAACCTGGACCCAGTCAGCTTGAGTGTTTTCCAGGGAACAAAAAGTAGAACCCCAATAACTTCAGGATGGCTTAAGCAGAGCTGGGAGAGGAGGGTTTCCTTTCTGCTTATATGTAAATTTACTTTGTCAAAAAACCAGAGCAAGTCCTTAGAAACCGGCACCAAGACACCTCCCAGGGATGTAGTTTCAAAATTTTTAAAGTATGACCCACAGTAGGAAATACATTATACATTTGGACATGGTATGGTATACCAAACACCTCTCTCTCTCTCTCTCTCTCTCTCTCTCTCTCTCTCTCTCTCTCTCACACACACACACACACACACACACACACACACACACACACACACCCATACACTCACTCATCCCTAAAGCAAGGTTTCACATGATATTCTGTGACCTACATTTCCCACACTCACTCTGGGACTTTCGATTCTGCTTCAGTCCCATTGTTTCATGTTTCATTTTGCTTTTTATTCTGGTCATGACCCACTAAATTGATTTTATGACCCACTAATCACTCATGACCCACAGTTCGAGAAGTATTGCTCCAGGGAAGGTTTTGTGGTCTGTCCACTGGCTGTCACCTACCTGACACCACCATCTCAAAATGGCTTCTTCCTGGTGTGGGCTAGAAGACGTGCCCAAACCCTGTAGTCTAATTCTTCTCTTTGTTTTGTTGAAGTTGTGATTTTTAAGTCTCATTTGGAAAGATGAATGGTCACCTTTAAACATTTGTTGTTTTCTTGTTAATGTCACAGCAAATTGCCCATCAAGTGAGACACTTAGGGGACAGATTGCTTACACCCCTACCACTCCAGGACAGAAAGCTCCTGGAAAATAATAGGCTAATAAGGCAATTTTGTAAACGACCCCTTGATCATGTGCACAGGACAAGTTACACTTCCTACCATGTCAGAAGGAGAGAAGACAGATTTTGTTCAGGGGAGCAGAAGGGCCAGTGGGTAGTTTTGATTTTGCTTCATATCTATGAGGTACATGTGAGAAGGGAATTAGTTTTCAGAGCATCGGTGTGGGAATCAACACACAGAAAGATGATAAAAGTGAGTTCCAGAAAGCACACTTGGAAAATGAGGGGGAAGGATTGAGGGAACACACGGATTCCTCAGCTGGTTGGGTTTTTCATTCTCATACAAAGAACACTTTGGTCTCCATCCTGAACAATGGCATCTGAGTAGAAATATTAATACCCTGCCACTTGTCACTTTGGAAAAAGCATGTGTACAGTCCACAGTCCCCACTGCCTAGAGATTTTGCCTTGGTTTTCAGAGCCAAAGCTGGTGAGAATCAGGTGATACCCACTGTCTGTCTCTGTTAATGTGCATGCAAGGCTGTTCATGTGGGTATTTGTGTTTGCATGTCCACATGTGTTTGCATGTGTGGTGGCCAGTGTTTGTGTTCCAGTATCTTCCAATATTCTCCACTCTCCAACTTCTGGAATCCAGTGCAAAAGCAGTGAATCTGGCTGGCCAGATTTTCTGTTTCTTCCCTCTGCACAGCAATGGCAGGCTGGCTGTCTCATCTCATCCACTCAGCTTTGTCTGTGGGTTCTGGGGAGTCAGAAGCAGATGCTTTATCAGCTGGACTGTCTTTCCAGAGAGTGTTTACCCCCAGTGAAGGCCAGGACCAAGACTCAGGGTCAGAGAAGTAAGTAGACTTTCTGTGTGTCCTTCCCCAGTACACACACACACACACACACACAAGCATGCATAGAGAGAGAGACAAACAGACAGACACATAGAAAGAGACAGAGACAGATGAGCAGACAGACAACTCAGACACATGCACACAAGCTCAGTGACCTTTGACTCCCAGACCACAGACCTTTGCCGGTAAAGCTAAAGCGGATGGATCTCTGGGTTATCAGAAGTCCATCACCACCACCATTACATCACTAATAATCAGCAAGACAGGTTTTCCCTGAGCCCAGACGACCCTGGAGAGGGAATGAGTCACTTTAGAAAGCCTCAATAATTCTTTTCAGTCACTGGGGAACCATTTCATGTAGATCCACCAGCCAGTGCTTCTGGGCCTTGAACAACCTCACTAAGCACTCACTCCGAGGCACTCAAGGCCCCGCGAACACAACTGCACAGGCCAGAAGGCCAGCCCTGGTTCTGCTCTGTGCTCCCAGCTTGGGACGAGGCATGTGCAGTGTGTGTTCTTTCTGCCAGAGAAGATGGGCAGAAAGAGAAAGCAGGATTGAAATCCAGATCACATGTCAGCCACAGACATGAGACATACCCCTCTGAACTTACTTGTTTCAAACTGGTCTATGCTCAGGGTGAACTTAACCTCCCCATCGTCCCAAAAAGAGGTGTCCTCCTGAGGGAGGGAGAAAGAGGCTCCATTTCCCTCTGTTGTACATCACCTGTGACTTGAATGTCTATCTCACAAATGTGAGTACAGTGAGAAAATAATTCCCACTTTGTTCAACAACTAACGAATCTGGAGTATCTATTTGATCTTTTAATGAGACCAGATGTCCTCAGAGGATTCTGGGAATGGATGTAGAAGAACTTCCCCTCCATGAATGATTCTGATACATGTAGGAATAAAAAAAAGTCTAAATTAATCCTGACTGAAACTCGTAACTAGCATTTCTGTGGAAAATAGGTCTCAGAGACTTGGGGAGTTTGTGTCAAAGGAATTCAGTCATGTGGAAGCCAGCTCTTAAGTGTGGTTTTCTCTAAATCAAAACAGCCAAGGCGGGGGCAAGATTTCTCTTTCTCTGATCCATTACAGAATATCTAAGTAGAGTCATATTTATTTTTAACATTAATTTTGCCTTTTTTTTTTTTTCTTTTGGAGATGGGGGTTTCACTGTGTAGCTCTGGCTGGCCTGGAATTCTCTGTAGATCAGGCTGGCCTCAACCTCAAAGAGTCACCTGCCTCTGCCTCCCAAATGCTGAGGTTGAAGCTGTATGCCACCATACTAGACCGCAGTTCATCTTTACTAACCAATACACTTTGTACTGGATCTGCCTCAATTTAAAAGACTTAAAAGATTCATTTTATTTTCAGTTAACGTGTGTACGTGAGGATGTGAGCATTGTGTACAGTTGTGCTCAGGTCACAGTGGGTCTAGAGGCGGAGTAACTGATGGTGGTGAACCACCTGCGGTGAATTCTGGGAATCGAACTTGGGTCCTCTGCAAAGAGCAGGGAGCTCTCTCAGTCATGGAGTCATCTCTCGGTCCCTAATTCTTTGTGTTTGTTTGTTTGTCTTTCCAGACAGGGTTCTCTGTGTAGTTTTGGTGCCTGCCCTCCTGGATCTCACTCTGTAGACCAGGCTGGCCTTACAGAGATCCTCCTGGCTCTGCCTCCCAAGTGCTGGGATTAAAGGCGTGAGCCACCATTACCCCGCCCTAATTCTTTATTAAAGTTAGTTCGTTCGTTCTCTTTCTTTCTCTCCCTCTCTCCCTCCTCCCTCCCTCCCTCCCTCCCTCCCTCCCCCCCCCCCCCCCACAAATATGAGCATCTTCCCACATTCCCCCTCCCATCGACTCCTGCCTTTGCCTGGCAGTTGGTAACTGGGATCAGGAGTGTCTGGTCCAGTCCCACTGCTGAGACTCCCTCATGCAGTTTCCAGAACCTGGGCAGACTCTTTGCCGGCCTTCGCTTCACTTCTCTGGGTACAATGCAGTTATTTTAGAAAAAGATTAATACGGCAGTAAAGAAAGGAACGTTTAATCTTCTTCTCTTACCAGATTTCTCAAAGCAAATTAAGTTAAACCCTCTACTGCTAGTTGCTCATAAACAACAACAACAACAAAAAGCCACAAGAAGATAACTAGATCATATGTAGATTTACAAGGCAGCTGGGAGACTGATTTCCTCCATTAGAGGTGGTCAGTGATGTTTTCCTCTGTCTTTGTTAATCTAGAGAGTGGATAAGCCAGTCAGTTTGGCGCCCTGCCTTTGGGGTCCCTTTTGGTATTCAGCTTCTAGGCTGATCTGAAACAATCCTGTGCTCTTGCTGATGATGGGGGGTGGGCATAAATATAGTCACAAGTAATTCTTGTGATATGAGGACCCTGTTATCTGCATCTGCTCGGCCATGGGTACTCTGTGCTTTGGTTAGTTCATTGGTGGACAGCTGAGCATGCCCATCTTGACAGTGGGAAGGAATATTTTGGTTTTTCAAGACAGGGTTTCTCTGTGTAACCTTTGGAGCCTATCCTGGAACTCACTCTGTAGACCAGGCTGGCCTCGAACTCACAGAGATCCGCCTGGCTCTGCCTCCTGAGTGCTGAGATTAAAGGCATGCGCCACCGCCGCCCAGCTGGGAGGAATATTCTTGATGGATGTATGTGGTTTTTCAATTTTAAAGTTATTTTGCTTGTGTGTGTATGTGTGTGGGGCACACACATGCGGATGTCAACTTTCTAGGCGGTTCTTCTTCCTCCATGTGGGTCCCCAGACTACACTGGTAGTCTGTTTTGATGGAAGATGTTGAGCCGTCTTCTTCAGGAATGCCAGGAAAGCATCACAGGCTGTCAGGGTTCACATGTGTAACCCCAGCACTAAGGAGACAGAGGCAGGAGGACAGTGAGTTCTAGGCCAGCTTGCTTACATAGCAAAACCTTGTCTCACAAAAACAAAAGGCACCTTGAAGCTTCCGTAACCTCGTGTTTCCATTAAAATATAACTTCCAGGTTGGGGATTTAGCTCAGTGCGCAAGGCCCTGGGTTCCATCCTTAGCTCAATATATATATATATATATATATATATATAAATAAAACTTACCACTCCTTCCCTACGATTTCTTATTCTTGGTGGAAGCACGTGAACAGTTCTATTGCCACAAAGGATTCCTCTACTCCCCGCCTATTAGTAAACTCCCCTCTCCACCCCACTCTCATCTTTTTTCCTTCATGGTTCTTTAAGACTTTAAAAATAGAGTTAAGACCAATGTGGAGTGGTGCAGGTGCAGCTCTGTGAGTTCAAGGCCAGCCTGGTCTACATTGTGAATTCCAGGACAATCAGGGCTATACAGAGAGACCCTGTCTCAAACAAGCAAAACAAAACAGCCCCCCCCCAAAAAAAAACCCAAAAATGAAATTTCTTTGTTTAGTAGGTATACATTTGTAGGCTGCAAACTCCATTTTACCTCCCTAGCTTGTTGAACTTGGTGTCTGCACAGCACAGCAAACTAGTCATAACCATAGGAACACAGCCTCCCAGGAAAACAGCATTTCTCATTTAAGAGCGAAGTCCTGGGGGCTGGAGAGATGGCTCCACAGTTAAGAGCACTGGCTGCTCTTTCAGAGGACCAGGGTTCAATTCCCAGCACCCACATGGTGGCTCACAACTGTCTATAACTCCTGTCCCAGAGGATCCAACACCCTCACACAGAGATACATGCAAGTAAAACACCAAAGTACATTTAAAAATGTTAATAATAATAATGATAATGATAATAATAATAAAAGATAATAAATCTAAGAGTAACAAGCCAGGTCAGGTGTGTGCCCGCAGGTAATGGGAACAGTAGGGTTTGCCTGAGGTCAGGTGGTGGAGAGCAATGGCTTTGATTGGGTCCTGAAGTCAGGTGGTTGGAGAGCAATGGCTTTGATTTGGTCCATCCGCACTGTAGGCTGAGCACCGTGCTGACAGACCTCCAGCCGTGAAGTGAGTTCAATACACCACACGATCTTTTTATTTATTTATTTATTTATTTATTTATTTAGATTTTTCAAGACAGGGTTTCTCTGTTTAGTCCTTGGTGTCCTGGAACTCACTCTGTAGCCCAGGCTGGCCTCGAACTCACTGAGATCCATCTGCCTCTGCCTGCTGAGTGCTGGGATTAAAGGCGTGTGCTATCACCTAGCTTGTTATAGTTTCTTGAGACAAGGACTCATGTAGCTCAGGTTGGCCTCAGACTTGAACATGGTATAGCTTAGGCTAACCTTAAACCCTAATTCTCTTGTCTCTACCTCCCAAGTGCTGGGATCTCAGCCTGGCCTACCATTCCAGGCTCCTGCCAGGCCTGCCTCAATCTGTTTGTTCCAAGAGAAATAGAAAAGTCTGGGGTCCCTGTTTACACCTAAAATATTTATTCTCGAGACATCTCTCCATTCCTCATCGCACTTCTGAGATTACTAGTCTGTAGAGATAATTGTGTGAAGTTGATTGGTTAGTTAAAAAAAAAAAATTACAAGCTGGGCATGGTGGCACATACTTGTAAAGCCAGCACCTGGGAGCCTGAGGCAGGAGGATCAGGAGTTCATAGACAAACTGGGGATCATAGGCACAACCCCGTCTTAACCAGTGAATGTCCTCTCAGGCCAAATATGTTCTCTTGTTTGTTTTTTTAAAATAAGTCAGCCCTCTTCATCATGTAATTTGTTCTTACAGTTAACATGGCCACCTGAATCAGTTTGGAGGTACAGGAAGAATGAATCGTTCATAAACTATAGAGGGGTCCGTCACTGTCACCACCCACACCTGTGCACATAGGTCTCAGACTTGGGACTTTTCACTGCATAGGGTACCTTTTCCACAGTTGACGCAGACATATGGAAATTCATTGCTTCTTAAAGATTTTTTTCTTTCAATTAAGGGAGCTTGTAGGAAATTGGACATAGACCCATACACTAAGCTTGGTCCAGAACAGACAAGTGTCTGCATGGGGAGCAGAGGCCTGTTCTGGAAACAGCTTTGCTTGTAAACTGGCCCACACCTGTAGACACAGAGAAGGTACCAGGTGTGTGCTAGCAGGGTGGTGGTCCTTCCTACTCATGAATACCTGGGTGGGCTTTCCCTGCCCTCTCCAGCCTCCCAGGGCCAGTACCGTTTCCTTACAGAATAGTCAGGGGTGGTTTCATCAGTTTGTATGCTTAGAAAGGGGTTCCAGGCCTGCTTGCTGATGACAATTAGTGAGTGCCCTTGCTTAATCTAAGGCTTGCACTCGCCCTGAAGGGCACATTCTTAACTGGCAGATCCATGGAATACCTGCCTGCTAGGATGAGTTCCTCAGGCTAGAGAGGTGAGATTGCCTGTGTAGAAGTCCCTGGATCCTTGTGTGCACCCGGCATCCATGGGTAGCAGGTGAGCAAATGCAGCAGACATGCCTCATGCCTGACACCCCTTCACGCACTGTTGAAGGACTTTGCCCCCTGAACCTATAAAGAGAAATGGATCCTTTTATTTCCCGGGAAGACTAAAGAATGGCTTTGCTCTGACTTGTTCTTCTGCAGCTTGGGAAGTAGATCACACGGGAGCTCAGCACCTATTTGCAGAATGGGAATGGGGCATTTAAACTACTCTTCGTGCTAGGGACATCCATCTCTAACCCAAGAATACCACCCACAGTCAAACACAAGGACAGACAGTCCATCACCTCCTCCAACATTTGGCTGCTTCTCCAATGTCTGATATTAAAGCCTGATTCTAGGCCATCTCCTCCCAGACTGAGTCTGGGCAGCCAGGGGCTTGGGAGCCCTGCTGGCTGCTTGGGAGTCTAGCCTAGTCTGTCATCTCCGCTCTCCTTAGCTATTCAGATTCTTTCCTCCTCCTCAGCTTCCTTGATTGTCTTTCCTGCCTTAGGGCCCCAGGGCCTTGTAATTTCCTTATCCTGCAGTGCAGGGTGGTGGGCCTGATTGATTTCTAACCCCTGCCCTTGGCTCTATGGCCTGTCACCTTTCAGGTGGAGTGTGGAGGAAGGCACTCTGAGGAGGCTGATGGATGAGACAAGAGAAACAGTTGAGTAGATGGGCTCTGCTTTGCCAGTTCTTCCAGTGGATCCACTGTTCATATGCATTTCCACTCATGGGCCAGAGTGAAAGAGAGAACTGGGCATCAGACCTAGCAAGGTGGTTATAGATGGGGTCTGTGGCACTCATAGGAAAGTGACCTTGAAATTCCCTCTCTAGAGCACGGATGAGTAAGAAGACAGTACATGAAGACAGTGCATGAAAACGTGTGCATGAAAACCCATTACTTTGTATGCTAACTATAAAAGGAAAAGAAAATATTTCCTTACAAAGTAAAGAAAATCCCCCTTTTGTTTTCAAAAAGCTTTCAGGCTTCTTCTATACATGACATGTATTTCGATGCTGGTCTCTGAGCCACGTTTCCATCCAGGCCAACAGATTGGCCACCTATGTTTCCTTATTTTTACTTTCCTTAGGAATGGTTTTCAGATGCCATGTGATTTTCCTACATGACCAACTCTATGATTTTTTTTTTTTTTAAATGACAGTGGTGTGGGGGTTTGAACTCAGGGACTCCTAAGGGCTAGGTAAGCACTCTGACACTATGCTACTTCCTAGCCCCAATTTTTCATGTGTCTAAAGGAACAGCCAAAACCTTGTGGAAAGACATCACAAGTCTGAAGTCCACAGGGCCTTGTGGCGCTGTTTATCTCAGAGCGCATTGCCCTGGAGATTCCGAGATGCCCCTGGACTGCACTTCACTGAGGATTAACTTTGCACCAAACTTGACCCAGCCTCTGAGTGTGCTCAAGGCTCTTCCTTCACAGGAGTAATTCACCTAAGGTCTAAAGCCTGTCCCTCTCTGTGCAGGAGGATGCAGTAGAGACAGAGGACACTCCTGGGGTAACTGCATAAAAGAACCTGGCCTTGTCTTTGCTTCAAAGGCCACAGCAGAATCACCTGCCAGAAATTATATTTTTCACCCAGAGCAATATAGCAGACGATGTTGAAGCCTTTTTTTTTAGACAGGGGTTTTACTATATATACCTGACCAACATGGGAGGTACTGTGTAGACCAGGCTGGCCTTGGACTCCAGAGTTCCGTCTTCCCCCTAAGTGCTGGGATTAAAGGCTAAATTGAACATATTTTATGGAAATGAAATGTCTTAGATAGCAGATACGTGTTGGCTAAGCATGCACACAATGGAAAGGAGACTCTGGGGTCGGTGATACAGTTTGTAATCCCAATGTTAGGAAGTCAGTGGCAGGAATGTTGATTAGGGTCAAGCCAGCCTGCTGTATGTACATAGAAAGTTCCTGTGGCCGCTTTCTCCTCTCCTTCCCTCCTTGCTCTCTCACCACTGTCTGTCTGTCTCTCCCTTTCTCCCTCCCGAGGCCCCATGAATACAGGTGTGGTGTTATTGAGCCCCACCCCTTGTCTTTACTATTAGGCAACATTAAGCAAGTATCCTATCCTTAGTGGGTAAAAAACTATCTTTGGAACAATGTTTTTATTGATGTCTTTTTTTATTTTGGTTTTTTGAGACACTTTTTTTTTTTTTAAATAACCTTGGATGTCCTAGAACCAGCTCTGTAGACCAGGCTGGCCTCGAACTCAGAGATCTGCCTGCCTCTACCTTCTGAGTGCTGAGATCAAAGGTGTGTGCCACCACAGCCCAGCTTTTCAATGATTTATTTAACAAGGACTGCTGATTTATTTTTATTTAAATTTAGATATCTTCACCTTTATTTGGTAGTGGATGATAACATATATGCTCACACAGGTTTTGGGGTAGCAGCTAATTCTGCTTCAGTGTTTTTGAGTACATATCCTGTTCTCAGGCTGCCTCTCTGCATTTGGGTATGTAAGGCATGTTGTTTTATTTTGACCACCGTATCCTGTCGACTTTGAAATCTACCAAGCTGCATTGCCACACACATCTTTTCACGGGCTTGCTTGTTTGATCTAAAGTTGTGATGAATAAGAGGCCTAATTAAAAAAAAACTTACTAAATATTACATTTCCCTTGTAAAAAAATAATGATATAGATTAGTGTTTGTGCAGAAGTGTTGGTAGCAGAATTCTTCAAAAGTTTTCCTTTGGGTGATGAAAAGCTCTTACATTATTTTGACTCGCTAATCAAATGTAATTGGGTAGCTTGAAGTGCCTTAGATGCTCCTTGTACAGTTATCAAAGCAGGAAATGGAACTGACGGAGCTGATGAAAGGCGTCTCTCACGGTATTCTTTCAATTATAGATCTTACGGAGCAAATGAAAGAACAACTCTGCTGCTCAAAATGCCGAGGTTTGCAATGCCCTTAACGTTAACTGCTGTATTAGCTAGTTAACACATTATTATGTACTTTAATTGATTCTCACTCCAGCTCCGAGGGAAAAAAAGTCTGCATCTGTTGGGCACAGAAATTAAGGGTGGGAAGATGCCCGGGGACAAGAACGTTGCTGTTTACACTAGATTCGACTCACATCAGCTATCTGCAGTGAAAACAATAGTCCTGGTTCCCATTTGAGATGACATGCCTTTCAAAACATTCGGACTTAGTTGTAGCCGAGAGATGACTAGAAATAAAAAAAAATATATTCTTCACTCTCTCTACCTTTGTTTCAGCTTAGACTAGTGAGAGTGAATTCCAATGGATGCTAAGATAAAACTTTCTCACACACACACACACACACACACACACACACAAACACACACACACACACACTTGTAAAACAATATAGAAGATAAAAATTAAAGCCACATGTTATTCCTTCATCTCACTAGGAGGGAGCACTTCTTTAGAGTTAGTTCACACTCAAATCATTCCTGAAAGTCTGCTCCAATGGAGTAGGTGTGACTAGACTTGATCCATGTATCAATTCGCTGATTCGCTCATTCATCACACAGATAGAATTACCGTGCGTTAATCCCTGTGCTAAGTGTTTGGAGACAACAGCAAGAACAGTCTTGTCTGAACACCTGCTAAGTCCCCCGGGGTCCATTTATTTCTCAACATCAACATACTCTCAACATCCTGTAGAGACGCAGCATCTGAGCATGGCACCAAGCTCAGACTCTGAAATCCTATTCTTATGCTTGCTTGGTAGTGTGGCTTGTAAACAATCCTGTGCTCACAGCGAGTATCACGACATTGGCACCAGACAATGTTAATTTCCCATAGACAGCAAGCCAGCTCCTGAGCAACACTGCACTTGTCCAACAAAAATTAAAACAGAGAGATGGCAGCTTGTCCAGGATGTAGTGCAAGCCCTTTGGAGGGCACCTGAGTCCTCCCAGGAGGGATAAAAGTGGTCAAGGAGGGTGTCCGGTGCCAGATGAGAAGGCAGAGGCATAGAGGTAAATAGCTGGCAGGAAACCAGGGGTGCCTTGGCTGTGCCTTTGGGGCGTCTGGCTTAGTCTCTATACTGGAAGGTGGGCTGTCAGAAAACAAGCAAAGGAAAGCTGGGCAGATTGAACATGGGCACTAACATATGTCTCTGGTTTTGTTTGTTTGTTTGCAAGACAGGGTCTCTACATAACCTGGGCTGTTCTGAAAATGTAGACTGGACTGGCCTCAACTCAGAGATCCACCTGCTTCTGCCTCCCAAGCACTGGAAACTAAAAATATTCACCCCCATGCCCGGTTCTAACATAAGGTTCTTAAAGACTGATTTTTGTTTAAGGCCAGGGAAGCCTTGCCACCAGAGACATTTAGGCAGGGGACAGTGTGAGGACTGAAAATATAACAAATATCTACTAGACAGTGAATACTTTCCCAATGTAACTTCATGACTTTGTTCAGGGCTTTTTTGGGGTGGGGGGCCGGGTCTTGGTTTTTGTTGTTGTTGAGATGGGGGTCTCAGCATGGAGCTCAGGTGGGCCTAGAACTCTCAATCTCCCTGCCCCAGCCCCCAGAATGCTGAGCCACAGGTGTGCACCACCAATCATCTTGGCAGCATTTAGTTGAAAGTGCACTTGATGTTTGCGCCTTCTGAACTGCTTAGATTTTGTTGCTGTTACACAGGTTTGTGTGCAGGTGGCATCTTTTAAGTGCTAAATTATTTTGTTATTTTATCCAAGAGTCTGATTCTTTCTGGGCAAATTTTGGTTATTTATACATAGGTATCTGAGGTCTTAGTCTTTGTTTCATGTTTAATTTAAACAGATGTGATGTGTTAACATTTCTTCAGGATAGCTTTCTTTTTGACCAGAGAACTTTTGTAACCTTCAAGTTGATTTATTGATTTTTTATTTCGTAGTCAATTTAATGGCCCGAAATCAGCTTTCCAAGTGTTGGTACACATGGAGGGGACTACTGTCTAGCCCAGTGGACCTAAAGTGACCACACTGGCTTTTAAAAATTGCTTATTGCTGCATCTGCCCCCAGATGTGATGACTTACTCATTCAACACATGTTAATGAAATTCCCACAATCCCCCAAGCCCTGTTCTAGACCTGGAGATACTGTAGCTAAGATCAACAAGGGTCTTTGTGTGTGTGTGTGTGTGTGTGTGTGTGTGTGTGTGTGTGTGTGTGTGTGCGCGCGCGCACACGCTCCTGTTCCAGTGAGAGGGAAGCTGATGATAGACAAACTAACAAAGGAAATGTTAACTGACAGAAACCTGTAAGCCTGCAGCCAGCCCCACTTCTGAGGTGGCTAGGGAGAAGACATGACCCTTGAGCCGAGGTCTGAACAGCAAGAACAAACGAACATGAACAAAGACATGTTGTCCAGGCACAGAACAGACAGAGCAGAAGACCTGGGGTAGGAAATGGCTCATCAATTCCAAGAGATACTAGGAGGGCCAATGCCTAGTAAAGGACAGTGGGAAATGGGTCTCTATAAGATCGGAGCATTTGAAAGGTCCAGCTCATGGATAGCTTGTGCTTTGTCTGGAACAACAACAACAACAAAAATCATGAAATGTAAGCAGTGTTAATTATGTCAGCAGCTTATCGTAAAATAAATAAATAGATGATTACTGCTCAAAGTCCAGGTGGAAAATGGGCTGGATGGGTACAAAGAGAAGCTACAAGAAGGCCTGAGGCCACCAGGAAGATGATACAGCCCAAGAAAAGAGTACAGAGCTGATGGATGGGGTACATGGATGTATGAGAGATGTTGAGGTAAAAGCTGATAGATTCTTCCAGAAGAAGAGAAGATAGGACAGGCAAGAGTCCCTTTCTTGTTTAAGGTCTTGGCAGCCATTTGTAAGGGGAAACAGAATCTTCAGGGCCAGCCCCAACATTTCCCAGACACCCAGAACAGACAAACCCAGACCTGGGTCTGCTTTCTAGGAACCATTAATTTATCCTTCCCATTCTAGAAAATCTAGTGTAACTAAGTAAACCGATCTGCAGCTGAGTGAACCAACCCATGCCTCTGGATTCAAGCTTCTTAGAGTTCCCTAAGAGGTGGGCTCCTGACCGCCAGTGGTTGTAGCACATGCCTTTAATCCCAGCACTCAGGAGGCAGAGGCAGGCGGATCTCTGTGAGTTCTAGGCCAGCCTGGTCTACAGAGCAAGATCCAGGACAGGCTCCAAAACAACACAGAGAAACCCTGTCTCAAAAAACAAAAACAAACAAACAATAACAACAACAAAAAGTGGTGGGCTCCTCTGCTAGTGCCCTTAAATCTATGTCAGTGGCAAAGAGCTGTCGAGATATTGTACATGCAACTCAAGACCTACCTTTGGCAGTATATGGTAATCCCTTGGGGGCTGTCACGAGATGAGCATGACTGATTGATCATCACCTTGTACAGGATTGCTTGTTGAACTTCAGCTATGGGAAAACCAACAAAAAGAACTCAATCACTGAGGAGCTAAACTTAGGTCAGTAATTAGGCCTCCGGTCTGGTCAACACTGTGTCCTATGTAAACACAAACTAACCAGGCACCAGATTCAGCAGGGAAACATCTAAGGATAGTTAGTAACTGTGCCATGTGGCTCTCCTGGCACTCAGAATGGCTCTGAGCTCAAAGAAGCAAGAGGAAGTGTTAAAATGATGTTACAATATTTTCTAACCCCACTCTATCTAGTGCTTAGGTTTTTTTGTTGTTTTGTTTCGGTTTTTTTTTTTTTTTTTTTTTGTCAACTTGACACAAGCTAGAGTTATTTGCCAAGAGGGAACCTTTGCTGAGCAAATGTGCCTGGATACTATAAGAATGCAGGCTGGGCAAGCCTTAAGGGGCACCTCAGTAAGCAACACTCCTCCATGGATTCTGCTTCAGCTCCTGCATCCAGGTTCCTGTTGTGCTTGAATGTCTCCCCGACTTCCCCCAGTGATACAGCCTTAACTGGAAGTGTAAGGGGAAATAAACCCTTTCCTCCCCAACTTGCTTATGGTGGTGGTATATTATAGCAATAGAAACCCTGACTAAGATGGTACCCATGCTCTCATGCTTGCTAGCAAGTAACCCAGCACTGAGCTACATTACTAGCCTAAAAATAGATTTCTTCAGTCTGGGTCCTAGGGAAATTTGACCCACAGTTTGTGCCTACATACACCCCGTGGCACAGACTTTTTCTCCACATTTCTAGTTATTATAAGCATTCATTCTAAGCTTTACCTGCGATCCTTCACCATTTGGTTTCATTTTAAGAGATCTTTTTACTTTCCTCCACTAACATAAGATATCTGAGACAGAGCATTCTATGGCTTCTCTCATCCCAGGGCAGAGCAGTGGCTGGTGTTTGGATTATAAGACAAATCTGCTGGGTTTGGTTGCACACACCTTTGATCCTAGCATCTAGGAGGCAGAGGCAGGCCTATCTCTGAGTTTGAGTCCAGCCTGGTCTATAGAGCCAGTCTCAGCTTAACCAGGGCGACATAGAGAAACCCTGTTTCAAACAAACAAACAACTAGTTAATTCAAACAAATCCAGAGAGTTGTAGAGGCACACAAAATTATAGTGGAACGTAAAAATGTTGACACCAAAGTCATCCCTGCCAATAACAATGAGTATTTTATATCTTATAGTCCTTAGGTCTCCCGGTATTCCAATTAGGATTAATACTTGGTACTCAATTTACTTCTAAACATTTGGGGGCTGGGAGAAGAACAGACTGATCTGTTGTTGACTGTCTGAGTTGGAAGAAAGCTTCTCCCCTGCCTTCCTGGTGTAAGCAGCAGCCGATGCAGCGCACACTGACAGCAGCAGCCTTGTAGACCCTGAAGCTGACACAGTATAGCAAACCCATGGGAGAGGATGAAGGGAGTTTGTAAGAATATTAGACTTTATGCATACCACTGCCCTGGTCCCTCAGAGTGCCTTGTGGGGATGGCTGTGTGAGTGATGGGTCCTGATGCATAAGTCATTAGTGATAACCCTGCTTCTGAATTGCAAGCCTGCTGAAATGTCTTATGTATAGGAATAAAAATAGTCTCCTTCTTAGATGGTAACATTGTAATCTAATGGGATTTTAGATGTAGACGACCACATTGACTGTCCAATAATAGCCTCTTGTATCAAAACAGTTGTTCACCGTATATGGTAGCATACACCAGTAATTCCAGTGTTCAGGGGAAGTATAAGTTTTAGGCCAGCCTGGGATAGCCAGCAACAAATACCAACCAGACAAATTCCCATTGACCCAAAGCCTAGCAAGACCACTGTGCTTGAAGGCTGAAGGGATTCCCCCCCCCCCCCCAGCGAGTGCAGCATTGGCAACCTTATCAAACTGTTGCCAGCTACTCAGCCTCAGCCTGTTCTCTCTCTCTCTGTCTCTGTCTCTGTCTCTCTCTCTCTCTATCTCTCTATCTCTCTCTCTCTCTCTGTGTGTGTGTGTGTGTGTGTGTGTGTGTGTGTGTGTGTGTGAATGAGCTTGTAAAATGGACAAAAAGTTGTCATGTGGGTAGCTCTTAAATAAATAGGAATGCATTGGCAAACCTAGGGTCAGTGTAAGAGTTCATCTTTCGAAATAAGAACATGACAGTGCACACCTGTAGTCATAGAACCCTGGAGATGGAGGCAGGAGAATCAGAAGTCCTCGCCCAGTCTGTCCGTACCAAGACCCTCCCAGAGCATCAAAAAGCCTGAGTAAATAAATAAATTAGCAAATCTCCCTTTCCTCACACATGCCCTTTTGCGAAATTACTGTTTTTGCAGTTGACTTTCTTTATTACGAGTTCTTTACCCAGATGGTAAACTGGTGAGAATTCTTGATTAGTCAATTAATTTGTGTTTAAACTACTTTGCTTAATGTTCTCTGATTTGAAAATCAAATGCACCAGACAGATCACCTTCAGAGACGAGAATATCCACAAAACATCTCCTGAGTTTCGGCTGTAGATTTTTCCCACAGCTTTGAGTCCGATCCCACTTCATGTTGGGAAGAGTGGGGAGGCCCGACTATCAGTAATTAGCTGAGAGCCGAAAGGACTTGGTGCACAGATGTGATGTTTCACAGAACTCTCTGGGCTAAGGGGTATTCATTTCCCATAACTTTATTAAAATAGAACGTCAGGCCAAAGCACATAAAATGGTACTTAAAACAACGGTTCCCCCAATCTGTTATTTTCAAGTGAGGGCAAATCCGACGTTGAATTACCTTGTGTTGAGAGTCAGGGAATAAATGATTGCAGAGCTGCTCCAGTTTTGACCAAATCTCTTGGCTTGATCAGTGTTCGAGCAGAGAAACCGAAAATTTTATTGAAAGAGAGCCTTTGAGGCTGAGTGCGCTAATTAGCTGCCGGCTATTAGTCGGATAGAGCATTTGAAATCAAAGCCCCCATTGTGTCCATTCTAGTGGGCTTTGAGTAGTAAAGGCGCAGAGCTGATTTTCAGTTGGGACCGTGGCTTCCAAACCACCTGTGCTCCTCAGGCCTCTGCCTGCTCAGCAGCAGGGCCAATCCCAGTACCTTTCTTTCCCTGGAGGTCTTAAAAGTTGATGTATACAGACTGCCTCCAGTCGGTCAGTGTGGTGGAGGCAGTCTGCGTTGTAGAGCAGGGCACAGTGGTCGTGGAGTGCGGACTCAGGCTGGTGGGGTGCACGTATTTTAGAGTTTCAGGTGTGGTGAAGAAACTGTTGATGTGACTATCCTCACAGGGAGAAGGTGCCAGTCATCAAAACCCAGTAAATGGGCTGTGTAGATGCATCTGGGAAACTTGCCTTTTTCTGATTCTGGGTGCTTTGTACCACAGAAGATTATTACTCTGGTTTCCTAGGAAGTCCCAGATGTCACCATTCTGAGAAAACTTTAGATTTAATGTTACGTCTTAACCATATTTTATTACAATCAGATACAATTCAGTGTATAAACACATAATGAGCTTGCTTACAATGGCAGTCTAAGATAAGACAAAATTGGGGCAATTTGAGAAAGTAGAATTTACCACCTCAAAGCTGGACTCTGAATTTCAAAACACCAAAATGGCTAAACACCACACCCCCCCACCCCCTGTTGAAACTGTTTTTAGTTAAAACAGAAGTGGGAGTGAAATATTTTATTGAGTCTAAATATAGGCTTTCATATATTAAAAGAAAAGCTATTTACAACTGATTTGTTACTAAATAAAATCTTGGATGAACACTTTTAATTACTAAAAAGGTAAGGGAACAATAAACACGGGAAATATAAATGAATAAAGTGTTCAGAGTCAGGCAGCTTTGGGGGCTATAAATAGCACCTCGAGCTTTGCCACTATTCTTAGCGAGAATGAACAAAAGAAGATGTCCCAAAATAGAAAGGCAAGCACCCTCTCCCTGAGCCTGGTAGTCAGTCCGAGCCATAAGAAACCCATGGATCCAGGGGGTTAATTGATCTTTGAAAAGGACATTTCCATGCTGTCACTTTGCCAAGGAAATTCTTTTCCTGGCATGTTTGTGAAATTGGCGGGCTGACATTTCCTTTGGGTGACACAAGGTGTGATGAAGAATTTTATCTTCACTTCCGTACTAAAATCGGCTCTGGTTGGCTCGCTTTTTTGTTAGCTTATTTGGTTATTATCAGATGTTGGGCTGTCAACAGTTTAGCGGTTCATATAATAGACAGGCTTGGCCAGTTCTTACATTTCAACCCAAGTCCTCCTGGCCTTGGTTAAAACATTTATAAATACAGGCACTGTGTGCTGGGGTGCACCTTTCATCCCAATACTCAAGAGGCAGGATCAGGTGGATCCTATGTTCTACATAGTTTCAGGATAGCCAGGGCCACATAGAGAGACCCTGCCTCAGAAACAAAGAAACAAACAAAAACAGAAAAAGAACATTTATATACATACGTGCATACATACTCACTACTTTCTGTTCTCTGAGCTACGGTTTTTCTTCTAATGAACTAGTGTAGCAGACTACACAGACCTCCCTGATATGTCAAGCACAAAGCTGAGCTGTAAGGATACAAGGTAGGCAAAAACATCTCAGGACCTCTGGAAGAGCAGCCAGTGCTCTTAACCTGAGCCATCTCTGCAGCCCCAGAGGGCTGTTTTTTGTCTCTATCTGCAGTCAGTTCAGTTTTTTATTTCATTTAGAGTTCTAGTTAGCAAGTATATATTTTTGTCCTCGTGTATTATGTATGTATGCTGTATGTATGCATGTTCACATGTTGAAAGTGCACATGTATGAGGTTTTAGATGTGTGTACATGCTTATGATGATCTGAGATTGACAATGGGAATATTCATGATCATTGACCATTTTATTCTTTGAGGCAGGATCTTTCTTTTTTTCTTTTTTCTTTTGTTTTTCAAGACAGGGTTTCTGTGTGTAGCCCTGGCTGTCCTGGTGCTCACTCTGTAGACCAGGCTGGCCTCGAATTCACAGAGATCTGTCTGCCTCTGCCTCCTGATTGATGCTGGGATTAAAGGTGTGAGCCACCACACAAGTCAAGGCAGGGTCTTTCAATCCAACCCAGAGCTCACTTTTTAGCTAGCCTCTCTAGCCAGCTTGCTCAGGCATCCATGTTTCTGTCTTCTGAGTGCTAAAATTACAGGTGGATTGTGACTACAGCTGGCATTTAAGGGGGTTCTGAGGATCTGAACTCCAGTCCTCAGGATCATACAGCAAGTGTGATTTTTTGTTTGTTGTTTTTATTTTTTGAGACACAGCCTGTCTACATAGCCTTGGCTGTCCTGGAACTCACCATGTAGACCAGGCTCTCCTGGAATACACAGAGATCCATCTGCTTCTGCCTCCTGATCACTGGGATCAAAGGCACGCTGCACCATGCCTGGCTGTACATCAAGTGTTTTAGCCACTGACCTCAAACGAATATCTTTTGATTGTCTGTTGAGTCATGCCAAAGAGGACAGCAGTGTAGAATGGAATTTTCTCCAACACATCCTTGTAGAATAAAACATTTAAAAATGTATATGGAAGTCATATGCTGATTGTATACCCCGTTTGACATTTCCTTTAAGATGTGAGCCTATTTTTAACGAAGAAGAGAGAGAAAGTTCTGGCTGCAGCAACATGCAGCTTACTTTGGAATGTGCAAGTAGTTGAAATAAGTGCTCATTGTAAACAACTTTCATTTCCAGTGTGGTTTTTCTTCAACATTGAATGACACACGGGGAAAAGGGGCAGCACAGTAGCGATTTGCATCCTGCATGTGGCTAATGACAGGCTAGCCTAGTGTGGCCCATAACACAGCTGTTCAGCAGCCACAGTGGATCTTCGCCCATTGAACATGGGGGCTGAGGGTCTACTGGCCAGGAGTCCTTATTAGCTTTATGTTGCCAGATTTGCAGAAAATGTAAGTGTGGCAGTGTAAATTTAGGGGGAAAATGATGAAAGAGCATCTAAAAGGTCTTGACTCAATTTGATTGTTGTTGTTGAGAAACAAGAGTGTTTATTTATCATGTTGGCTTTGAAATTCTTTGGTATTCCATTCTCAATTTTTGCAAGAAACTAGCTGCAATAACATTTTTAAACAGAAAACCAATTTTAAATTGAGGTTGGGTGAGAAAGTTATATGAAGATTGAATGGGGACCGCAATCCAAGGACATAATAGACAAGGAACATTCTTTTCCTCCCTTCTCTTCAAAAGTAGTCTTCCGCATGGTTTAATGTGCTAACATAACCCCCGTTCCAATATTTCAAAAGATACACAACTTCCCAGCATGATGATAAAGTTTTCCTGTGTTCCAATAATAAAACCTCGTTGTACCAGCGATTTCCAGTTCCTTTGTAGCTCAGCGATTTGTGAAGACCAACTAACTCTGAGGTGCCCTGCCACAGTATCAGTGTGGGAGTCGGAAACAGATGTTCATGGGACAATGCCATTTGTTGTCACTGTCGATACTATGTGGCAGCTTTCCCAAATGAAATTGTTTGTGGGTGGAAAAGAATGTAAGCAGTGATTCATGCCCAGGCACTTTTTTTTTTTTTTCTGCAGTTTAACCATATTTGTTTAAATCGTAGCTCAGAGAACATTGGTGGATTAAAAAAAGTCTTAGATAACTGAGGCTGAAGTATCTTCCTTTTTTTTTTTTTTTTTTAAGGGACTATTTCAAGAGGTTTACTGAAAGTATTAAATGCCTTTCTTTTCCTGGAGAATTCTGATAACAGTTGACACTTCTTCAGGTTCAGTACGTTAGATCAGACGTTTTAATGTTACATTTAGCAAGCAGAGTTCCCACTAAATGTGATGCCTTGCTTAACATTTTTTTTGCTAATAACATGAAAGCAGAGAGCAATGAAAATAATCCAGCATGAAGTAGGAACACTTGATGAGCTCAGGTGCAGGCTCTTACTAGTATTATAGAGGAGTGCTCACTAAATGTTTTCATAGAAAAATAGGTTTGTCTGTGAAATTTTGATAGTCACTTACAGAGACATTTAAAATAGGACCACAACAGAGACCCCCAAACTAGGTACACCTTGCCACAGGACACATAAAAACATTTTTTCTCAGGAAGAAATGAGTTTCTAATGAGAGTTTCAGGCATATCTGTCATAAAAAAAATAATTGTATAGAAACTAATTTGAATCCATAGACAAAGAACTTTGAGCATTTATTCATATGTACAGATGCCTGGGGCTGTAATTGTTTAAATGCTTGAACAGCCTTTTAAAAACATATGGATTTCTCATAATTAGGTTTCTGTATCACAGAAAAATTATTTTCAAGGACATAAAGTCCAGCATATGAGCAATAGCCAAAGGAAGGTTTGGCTATGACACCATGTGTCCAAGAGGAGCCTAGATGACGAGGCAGGAATCTGGAACCCCACCAGTAGTTTTCACCAGCTGTTGTTCTAAATCGTGGTCGTGGGTCCCTCATTTCTCATCTGCCAGATTCCAGTCTGCTGCACACTGTGGGAACCCTTCCTTATTCTAACAGTTTTTTTCCTTTTTTTGGAGCTGAGGATCGAACCCAGGGCCTTGTGCTTGCTAGGTAAGCGCTCTACCACTGAGCTAAATCCCCAACCCAGTTTTTTTGGTTGTTGTTGTTCGGGACAGGGTTTCTCTGTGTAGCTTTTGCACCTGTCCTGGATCTCACTCTGTAGACCAGGCTGGCCTCAAACTCACAGAGATCTGCCTGGCTCTTCCTCCCGAGTGCTGGGATTAAAGGTGTGCATCACCACCGCCCGGTCCCAACCCCGTTTTGTTTTTTTTTATTCTAGCTTGATAATTTAGAACGTTTTTTAGGTAGAGGCAGGCAGATCTCTGAGTTTTGAGGCTAGCCTGGTGGTCTATGTAGTTTCAGGATAGGCAAGGAAACATAATAAGCGCCCTGTCTCAAGCACAGAAAACAAAATATTTTAAGGCTTCAGATTTCTGTGTAAGGGATTAATTAATATTTCTTGGAATCACTGATGCCTCTAAATGCCAGGTGAGAGTTATTAATTTTCTAAGGAAAAATGCATATACTGATAACTTTGCATGCAATTATAGGCTGTCACTGGCCTTAGAAACCAGCAGTCAACACAGGGACGGAATCTTGTGGCTGGCTAACGAAGAATGGTGTTTCCTGTTTGAAGATTTAAGTAGACATTCCAAATGTCTCTGGACTTTTCCAGAACTTTCTTTATTGATAGTGCAATGGATCAAACCTCAGGCCTCATGTATTCTTTGCAAGTACTCTACTACTGAGCTATGCTCTCAACCCTAGTTTAATATTGGGGCGTGTGTGTGTGTGTGTGTGTGTGTGTGTGTGTGTGTGTGTGTGTGTGTACATATAACCAATGCCACAGGTAATGTTTTTCTCCTGCCATGAGATCCAGGATTGTGTGTGTGTGTGTGTGTGTGTGTGTGTGTGTGTGTGTGTGTACGTACGTACGTACATATAACCAGTGCCACAGGTAATGTTTTTCTCCTGCCATGAGATCCAGGATTGTGTGTGTGTGTGTGTGTGTGTGTGTGTGTGTGTGTGTGTGTGTGTATGTGTGTGTACATATAACCAGTGCCACAGGTAATGTTTTTCTCCTGCCATGAGATCCAGGATTGGATTCAGGTTGTTAGGTTTGTATGGAAAACACCACCTACTGAGCCATCTTGCCTAGTCATTGTGTGTAATTTTTTTGTTTTGTTTTTGTTTTTTCGAAACAGGTTTCTCTGTAGCCCTGGCTGTGTTGGACTAGTTCTGTAGACCAGGCTGGCCTTGAACTCATAGAGATAGAGATTGGTCTGCCTCTACCTCCCAGGTAGTGGCATGTACTGCCACCACCTGGCTTTTATGTGTAATTTTTAAATGTTGAGTTGATGCATAATAATTGTATACATTTGAGGGTTACACTGAGATTATTGCATATATTCACTTGATTTTGTGTGTTTGTTTGTGTGTGTGTGTGTGTGTGTGTGTGTGTGTGTGTGTGTGTGTGTGTGTTTGAGACAGGGTTTCTCTGTGTAATCCTGGAACTCGCTCTGTAGACCAGGCTGACCTTAAACTCACAGAGATCCACCTGCCTCTGCCTCCCAAGTGCTGGGATTAAAGGTGTGTACCACCACTGTTTGGCTTGCATGAGATGTTGAGAACAAATAAGGGAGAGCTTTCTAATTATTAAAAGCTGACATTTCAGTCTGGCCATGGTGGTTCACAAACGACCTTCTTTGGGCAGCTGAGACAGAAGGGATAAGAACAAGTTCCAGGCCAATTTGGGCTACAAATGACTCTTGCTCTTTAAAAAAAAAAAAAGGCCACATTTTCATCCACTGACATTTCCACTTCAGCAATTTCCCAGTGGTATCAACATGCCTGAGGAAGGAGAAAGCTCTCTAGTGTGGGACACTGCATCTTGTAAAAGGCACAATGCTACTTCCCCACAGCTGAAATCCTTCCTTGTGGTCAGAGCAGGAAAGAATAAACTGAAGTAGGCTTGCCTCCCAACCTGTGAGTCAACACTTGGTGTTGTGATTAGTTTCTGTTATTATATCAAGATTCTTCTTTCTCTCTCTCTCTCTCTCTCTCTCTTTCTTTCTGGTTTTTTCGAGACAGGGTTTCTTGGTGTAGCTTTGTGCCTTTCCTGGAAACTCGCTTTGGAGACTAGGCTGGCCTCGAACTCACAGAGATCCACCTGCCTCTGCCTCCCGAGTGCTGGGATTAAAGGTGTGTACCACCACCGCATGTGTACATGGCTCTCACTGTGTGTATGTGAGTGCCATGTGTGTGCAGGTCGCCACAGCAGCCAGTAGAGGGTCTGAGTCCCTGGGAGCCGGAGTTACAGGTAGCTGTAAACTGCTGCATGGGTGGTTAGGATGGTAGTGCTTAACCTTGGAACTGTCTCTAACTGTAATCGTTTGTAATTGTAACCCATGTAATTGTCTGTAATTGTAACCACTGTAATCATTTTTAATTGGGGAGGAAATGAAAATGAAGCGCTCTCACCAATGAGACAATGGTCCTAGAGAGGACTGACTGTTAAGGACCTTTTATTGCCTGGAGCCAACAGGCATTGTTTTAGCACCAAATGACAAGGAAACTCATAATTTAATAAATACAAACTGGAAATTAATATTCATATTTAAGATATTTATACTGATGATTTCCTTCGATATGTTTTTTTTTAAGCCAGTGTCGGGTGATTCTTCATTTTCCTAAATTTTAATTTCATTTGGAGAACAGTCTAGACTTTTAAAAAGTGACTTCACACCATTTTATTACATCCTTTAGTGACTATCACCTTTAATACTAATAGACATGATATATAGTAGACACTACCTATAAAAATATGTAATTCCATTTTTAAGTGAAGGTCTGGTTAGGTAGCCCAGGCTAGCTTAGAGATTACAATCCTCCTGAGTGCTGGGATTGCTGGCATGTGCCCCAACCTGACTATGTGCCTCATTTCAGGGGACAGTGTGAGTCTCAAAATAACCAAAGCAGTTCTTTGACTTAACAAAAATAGAAGCTATACTAAAACTTTCTCCTGAGGTCTAACTGGGTTTAAGTACTCAGTTAAGGAAGTCTTTAAGAACCCACTGGTGGTTTTTGGGGTTTTTTTTGTGTTTTTTTGTTTTCCACTTTGCCTCAGCTCCCTCAGGGTGAATGGATGGGTTCCTGTTTCCTAGGGCGAGCTTCTGCAGCTGCGGCCAGGAGCCATCAAGAGGGCAGAGATTCCACTCCAGATGTTGCAGGAAAGACCCCGCTTCTACCTGACAGAAATGATTTCAATTAGGGAACCCACCCCCCCTTCGCCCACGTTCCCAGTTTCACTGGAGCAAAATGTTATTGGCACAGGGGGAAATCCTCGGACACCAGATAACCTGCTCAGCGTGTGGGGCACAGTTACTCGGAACGCTCCGAAACCCGTCTTTGATCCCGGGCGATATTTTTCTCTGTTCTGTCACAGAGGTCACCTGGCTCATGTGTGACAAACTGCCTGTATAAGTCACGGTGCCACTGGCAGAGATTTGTAACCGTGCCCCTGGTCCATTGCTTTTGAGTTATTTCACAGGCCCACTGCTTTACATTTACACTCTGTCGGAAGATGAACAGGGGACGCGAGCCAAATCAAGGGCAGGGGCTCATCCTGAAGGACAGGGGGAAACAGGTGGAAGGTTAATGGCCCTGGAGCGATTCCACAAGCCTCTCAGGCTTGATATATGGGCCTCGGGCCTAAAACGGGCATTGGCTTTCAAAGATATATTATTTCATTTGAGGAGAGGCACTCCGGAGTTCCTGCATTTGTCTCCTGATAGATGATCCTCTGTCCACAATTGGTTATGGCGTGTGAGTTTTCCTTGGGCCTGCTCCCCTACATAAAAATTTTGCTGAGCCCTCCAACCTCTCTTGCCTTTAAGAACCAGACAAGTGGAAGCTCCTTGGCAGGGTGCTAGGATTTTGTTGTTACTTTAACAGTTGTTTCCTTATGAAACGTGAGGCAAGCACCCTGTGAAAGACAATTCTGTTCCGTCAGACACAGCTTGATAAGGGTAGCCTTGAAGAGAGAACCAAGCACGGGAATCGGTCTCCTAAGATCGGCTCCGTCTAACATTCAGCCTTTTCGATTCCAAAAGTTGCTTGCTTAAATGTATGTACCAGTCAAAAGGCTTTATATTGTGTGACTTTTGGCATCTCCCCCTAAGCTCTGAGCCAATGGCTTACTCTTTTTAAAATTAAAAAAAGAAAAAAATGTTTTCAAAAACTTCAAGGTGCTTTGGAGGAAGGAGGGGACCATTGGAAAAGGATGATTAATTTTCCCGATAAACCAGTGTTCTCCCCAGATATGTCTCACAGCTGAAATGCTACACAAATGAATCTGGTCGCTAGATGAATGGAGACCGTCGCCTGATTTAACGCTGGTCTCTCAAAAGCCGTGCTACAGAAGAATGTAAGGCTTAAAATGATAATAATAAATAATCCAGCCTCAGCCTCCCAGGGTTCACAGGGTTAATATTCATGAAAATATTTGGAATTCTAATAGGCTTCAATTTATAGTATTTTGAAATTAATTATTAACCTGGTTTGGGGTGTGTACATAGGAAGCCTTTGACTTTATAATGCTTGATAAATGCTATACTAGCCTTCCCTGAGATAATGCTTATTTTTATGGCCAGCATTAAGGGAAAATGAGCTCCATAAACTCACTATCTAAACAAACGCTGTTTTTTTCTTTTCAGTGCTTTTCAGTGTTACACTGCCCTTGTGTCTGAGTTCCCACACCACTGTGTGAGGTATCAAAATTCTATTCGAAAAGATTTTTATCCTGAACAGCTTTGTTGAAAACAAATTCTTCACCTGGAAAAAACTTCCTGTTTTCCATTATCATCACAGACTTGTCGGTACTTATCTTTAAGGGGTAATATTAGACAAGTCTGGTAGTGAGTAGCAATATGAATTGATTCTTGAATGTGTGGGAATGCTGCATATCAAATTATCAATACTTTATAAGAAACCTCTATCACAGTCATTATTTGTATCAAATCAAGACCAGGGCTATGGAAGTAATTCAGAGGGAGCAGGCTTGCCTAGCATCTTCTAGGCTCTGGCTCCATCCTCAGCACTACGGGAAGAAAAAAACCAAACAAACAAACTCGGGTCCAATTCTTAGCAGAATGAGGCAGCATCTGGCTATTGGCTTCTTTTAGTAATGAAGATGTTCTTTTCTTTTTCTCTGGAATATTGCCAAGAAGAGGTTAGCTCAGAGTCAGGAAGGCTGGAAAAGACATGCTTAGTACCTCACGGGGAAAATGGAATACATTTTAGATGAAAGATCCTTAATCCCAGATTGTATGGAGTTGAACCAGGGGTGCTGGTGGTCAAGAGTCTATGCTCCTACTTGTTGCTTGGATACGTGCATAGAAGACTGCTAAGGACATCACACCAACAACTCAGAGCACCACAGATACATTCTCACAGTGGAAAGTGAGGTTCCCAAACTCACACAGCCACACTTTCCAGTCACAGCATGTCCTATGATTATGTTAATCTATTACTGGCTAATGACCTAAAGGCTTCCTTGGCTTGTTTGAAAACTTACTGATTTCATTTCAGCCATATTCACTGTCCCGAATGGTATTTTCAGTCAGTAGAGTCCAGTCCAGTGGGTTAGGTCAACTCCTCAAGCAGGGATTCAACAGAAGAAACCGACGGAGCTGGCTGAAAAGGAAGCCCATGGAGCGTTAGTAACGCCACTGTCCCTACATCTGTCAGACTCCCAGCTCAGATGGACACCTCCAGAAGCTGATCCATAGGAAGCAAACAGTTGCAAACAGCCCCTTAATTGCTCATTTGCAGTTGAGACAAAATGCTAAGTGCAAAAAGGACGTCAAAGCCAATGGAATCTTCATTGAAAAATGAGCTCTTAATACACATAGCTGCTTCTTACTACGAAATTAGAATAACAAATGCACCCAGCATGAAGCCAACATAAACTTGCCTGATTTTTATTCAACTTGAGACCCAGTCGGCCTTCTTGTCTCTAACAGCAACAAG